>NC_092107.1:47749748-47867248 GCF_045679555.1 Salvelinus alpinus | reverse complement strand
GAGTTCCTTACTGAGACCTGGACAACCAGGTGAGGAGAGTTCCTTACTGAGACCTAGACAACCAGGTGAGGGGAGTTCCTTACTGAGACCTGGACAACCAGGTGAGGGGAGTTCCTTACTGAGACCTGGACAACCAGGTGAGGAGAGTTCCTTACTGAGACCTAGACAACCAGGTGAGGAGAGTTCCTTACTGAGACCTAGACAACCAGGTGAGGAGAGTTCCTTACTGAGACCTAGACAACCAGGTGAGGGGAGTTCCTTACTGAGACCTAGACAACCAGGTGAGGAGAGTTCCTTACTAATTAGTGACGTTAATTCATCAATCAAGAGAAAGGGAGGAGTGAAAACCAGCCGACACTTGGCCCTTCGTTGAATCAGTCGGACACTTCTTGTGTTTATGTGTAACAGAAGTCTCTTCCTGTTTGGAGGCTGGACATGTGTTACGAGTGGATGAACGTGCGCTGATAACCTCGTAAAGGAGACCTTTTGAAGTGATTGTTTAACAATCAGATGAAAACATCATGACTGGTTGTGTTTATGACACAATAAAAGGTTTACGAGTTTTCAGAGTTAAATGACAAAAAATCTTTACGACTAGGCCCACTGAAATCCTATTTGTATTTCTATGATGAGAGTCATGTGGGTGGTCCTGTACCGGCAAGAAATTAATTCTACTTTTACCCCTGGATAAAAGTGTCTGCTTAAGTTGCAAAGAAAAAGCCATATCTCAGACTGGCCAATAAAAAAAAAAAGATTACAATGGGCAAAAGAACACAGACACTGGACAGAGGAACTCTGCCTAGAAGGTCAGCATCCCGGAGTCGCCTCTTCACTGTTGACGTTGAGACTGGTGTTTTGTGGGTACTATTTAATGAAGCTGCCAGTTGAGGACTTGTGAGGCGTCTGTTTCTCAAACGAGACACTCTATTAATGTACTTGTCCTCTTTCTCAGTTGTGCACCGGGGCCTCCCACTCCTCTTTCTATTCTGGTTAGAGCCAGTTTGCGCTGTTCTGTGAAGGGAGTAGTACACAGCGTTGTACGAGATCTTCAGTTTCTTGGCAGTTTCTTGCATGGAATAACCTTCATGTCTCAGAACAAGAATAGACTGACGAGTTTCAGAAGAAAGTTCTTTGTTTCTAGCCATTTTGAGCCTGTAATCAAACCCACAAACATAATTGCAAAAGGCTTTTCTAATGATCAATTAGCCTTTTAAAATGATACACTTGGATTAGCTAAAACAAAGTGCCATTGGAACACAGGAGTGATGGTTGCTGATAATGGACCTCTGCACGCCTACGTAGATATTCCATTAACAATCAGCCGTTTCCAGCTACAAAAGTCATTTACAACATTAACAATGTCAACACTGTATTTCTGATCAATTTGATGTTATTTTAATGGGCAAAAAAATTAGATTTTCTTTCAAAAACAAGGACATTTCTAAGTGACCCCAATCTTTTGAACGGTAGTCAAATCATTATTATATATTAACACACACATATATATATATAGTTTGAAGAAGTCAGAGGGGGTGTGGTCCATCTTTACCATGTGATCTCGCTTCTTTTTCTCCTCCCTTCAGGTGAGGGAGCGACCGAGGAGGAGGCTGACCCCAGCCTGGCAAACTACCCATGGTTCCACGGGACGTTGTCACGCGTACGGGCGGCCCAACTGGTGCTGGCGGGCGGCGCTAGGAGCCACGGGCTGTTTGTGATTCGCCAAAGCGAGACGCGGCCGGGGGAGTACGTCCTCACCTTTAATTTCCAGGGAAAAGCCAAGGTGAGCCAATCACATGCAGGGCAACGCCAAGGTGAGCCAATCACATGCAGGGCAACGCCAAGGTGAGCCAATCACATGCAGGGCAACGCCAAGGTGAGCCAATCACATGCAGGGCAACGCCAAGGTGAGCCAATCACATGCAGGGCAACGCCAAGGTCAGCCAATCACATGCAGGGCAACGCCAAGGTCAGCCAATCACTGGCGGCCTATCTCTTCTTCCTCCCATTCATGAAACAGACATGTTCCCATGCCCTCTGGTGCTATTGAGACATGAAACAGACAGACAGGTATGTTCCCATGCCCTCTGGTGCTATTGAGACATGAAACAGACAGACAGGTATGTTCCCATGCCCTCTGGTGCTATTGAGACATGAAACAGACAGACAGGTATGTTCCCATGCCCTCTGGTGCTATTGAGACATGAAACAGACAGACAGGTATGTTCCCATGCCCTCTGGTGCTATTGAGACATGAAACAGACAGACAGGTATGTTCCCATGCCCTCTGGGGCTATTGAGACATGAAACAGACAGACAGGTATGTTCCCATGCCCTCTGGGTATCAGTCTCAGGAAGTCAGGGCTCTTCTCCTCCGGTATCAGTCTCAGGAAGTCAGGGCTCTTCTCCTTCGATATCAGTCTCAGGAAGTCAGGGCTCTTCTCTTCTCCTCCGGTATCAGTCTCAGGATGTCAGGGCTCTTCTCTTCTCCTTCGGTATCAGTCTCAGGAAGTCAGGGCTCTTCTCTTCTCCTCCGGTATCAGTCTCAGGATGTCAGGGCTCTTCTCTTCTCCTTCGGTATCAGTCTCAGGAAGTCAGGGCTCTTCTCTTCTCCTCCGGTATCAGTCTCAGGAAGTCAGGGCTCTTCTCTTCTCCTCCGGTATCAGTCTCAGGAAGTCAGGGCTCTTCTCTTCTCCTCCGGTATCAGTCTCAGGAAGTCAGGGCTCTTCTCTTCTCCTTCGGTATCAGTCTCAGGAAGTCAGGGCTCTTCTCCTTCGGTATCAGTCTCAGGAAGTCAGGGCTCTTCTCTTATCCTTCGGTATCAGTCTCAGGAAGTCAGGGCTCTTCTCCGTCGGTATCAGTCTCAGGAAGTCAGGGCTCTTCTCCTTCGGTATCAGTCTCAGGAAGTCAGGGCTCTTCTCTTCTCCTCCAGTGTCAGTCTCAGGAAGTCAGGGCTCCTCTCCTTCTGTATCAGTCTCAGGAAGTCAGGGCTCTTCTCTTCTCCTCCGGTATCAGTCTCAGGAAGTCAGGGCTCTTCTCTTCTCCTCCGGTATCAGTCTCAGGAAGTCAGGGCTCTTCTCTTCTCCTTCGGTATCAGTCTCAGGAAGTCAGGGCTCTTCTCCTTCGGTATCAGTCTCAGGAAGTCAGGGCTCTTCTCTTCTCCTTCGGTATCAGTCTCAGGAAGTCAGGGCTCTTCTCCGTCGGTATCAGTCTCAGGAAGTCAGGGCCCTTCTCCGTCGGTATCAGTCTCAGGAAGTCAGGGCTCTTCTCCGTCGGTATCAGTCTCAGGAAGTCAGGGCTCTTCTCTTCTCCTCCAGTGTCAGTCTCAGGAAGTCAGGGCTCTTCTCCTTCGGTATCAGTCTCAGGAAGTCAGGGCTCTTCTCTTCTCCTCCAGTGTGCGTCTTGGCATTCTGTGACTCTCCTCCAACAGTTCAGCATTATGTCCTGCTTGGATTTGTTTTCTAATTCTTTGTGGGTCTGTGTAATCTGAGGGAAATATGTGTCTCTAATATGGTCATACATTTGGCAGGAGGTTAAGAAAGGCAGCTCAGTTTCCACCTCATTTTGTGGGCAGTGTGCACATAGCCTGTCTTCTCTTGAGAGCCAGGTCTGCCTACGGCGGCCTCTCTCTGAGTCTGTACATAGTCAAAGCTTTCCTTAAGTTTGGGTCAGTCACAGTGGTCTCTTTCTCTCTCTTTCTCCGTCTCCCCCCATTATTTCTCTCTCTCTCTGTCTCTTTCAATCTCTCTCAATGTACAGTGTTAGAAGTTAAACTTTATACTGAGTATACAAAACATTAAGAACACCTGCTCTTTCCATGACAGACTGACCAAGTGAATCCAGGTGAAAACTATGATCCCTTATTGATGTCACTTGTTAAATCCACTTCAATGAGTGTAGATGAAGGGGAGGAGACAGGATAAAGAAGGATTTTTAAGCCTTGAGACAATTGAGACATGGATTGTGTACGTGTGCCATTCAGAGAGGGAATGGGAAAGACAACATATGTAAGCGTCTTTGAACAGGGTCTGGTAGTACCGGCGCACCGGTTTGAGTGTGTATCTGTGTGTTTGTGTATCTGTGTGTGACTGTTTCCCGTGTGTATCAAGAATGGTCCACCACCCAAAGGACATCCAGACAATTTGACACAACTGTGGGAAGCATTAGAGTCAATATGGGCCAGCATCCCTGTGGAACGCTTGACACCTTGTAGAGTCCATGACCCGACGAGTTGAGGCTGTTTTGAGGGGAAAAGGGGGTGCAACTCAATATTAGGAAGGTGTTCCTAATGTTTGATATACTCAGTGTATATTACTCATAATTCCCTCTCTCTCTCTCTCCCTCCCTCCCTCCCTCCTCCCCTCCCTCCCTCCCTCCCTCCCTCCCTCCCTCCCTCCCTCTTTCACCTCCTCCCCCCTCCCTCCCTCCCTCCCTCCCTCCTCCCTCCTCCCCCCTCCTCCCTCCCTCCCTCCCTCCCTCCCTCCCTCCCTCCCTCCCTCCCTCCCTCCCTCCCTCCCTCCCTCCCTCCCTCCCTCCTTCTCCCCCTCCCTCCTCCTTCTCCCCCCTCCTCCTTCTCCCCCCTCCTCCCTCTCTCCCTCCCTCCCTCCTTCTCTCCCCCTCCCTCCTTTTCTCCCTCTCTCCCTCCCTCCTCCTTCTCTCCCCCTCCCTCCCTCCCTCCCTCCTCCTTCTCCCCCCTCCTCCTTCTCTCCCTCCCTCCTCCTTCTCCCCCCCTCCTCCTTCTCTCCCCTCCCTCCTCCTTCTCCCTCCCTCCCTCCTCCTTCTCCCTCCCTCCCTCCCTCCCTCCCTCCCTCCCTCCCTCCTTCTCCCTCCCTCCCTCCCTCCCTCCTTCTCTCCCCCCTCTCTCTCTCTCCTCTCTCTTCCCTCCAGCACCTGCGTCTGTCGGTGAATGGTAAGGGCCAGTGTCATGTCCATCATCTGTGGTTCCACACCGTGTCAGATATGCTCAGGCATTTCCATGCCCACCCCATCCCTCTGGAGTCAGGGGGCTCCGCTGACATCACACTGCGTTCCTACGTACAAGTACAGGGTACCCCCACAGGTACGCCCAAACCACACACACCCCCACAGGTACGCCCAAACCACACACACAGACAGGTACTCACAGACAGGTACGCCCAAACCACACACACACCCCCACAGGTACGCCCAAACCACACACACACACACACACACACAGACACACACACACACACACACACACACACACACACACACACACACACACACACACACACACACACACACACACACACACACACACACACACACACACACACACACACACACACACACACACACACACACACACACGTACGCCCAAACCACACACACACACACACACACACACACACACACACACACACACACACACACACACACACACACACACACACACACACACACACACAGGTACGCCCAAACCACACACACAGACACACACACACACACACACACACACACACACACACACACACACACACACACACACACACACACACACACACACACACACACACACACACACACAGGTACGCCCAAACCACACACACACACACCCCTAAACATGAATGTGCACAGCATAGGTTTACATATAGACATTAATGGCTGGTTCTGGTTGTCCTTCTAGAAACAGTTTGTCTGATCAGTTCTAACTGCTATGTCTCACAGCCCCTCGGTAGCTCAATCTGACTCTTGTTATTGAAGATGACATCCTCTCTAACGTCTGCCTGTAAACAACAACATCGCTGGGTGCTTAAGTCCTGTGAATCGCTTGGAGAAGAAAAAAACACCTTTCAGTGGGATGACCTCACAGACAGATTGATGTTTTTCCTTCAGTCTTAAATGTTTTAACTACAGGTTAGTCCTTAAACTGAGGAAGCCAACGCAGAAACGCAGGGAACTTGCCCCCCCCCCCCCCCCCCCCACACCCTCACCTGGCAAGGGATGAATGCCCTCCTGTGCAAGGGGGAGAGACAGGGGGGAGAGACAGGGGGGAGAGACAGGGGGGAGAGACAGGGGGGAGAGAGAGAGAGAGAGAGAGAGAGAGAGAGAGAGAGAGAGAGAGAGAGAGAGAGAGAGAGAGAGAGAGAGAGAGAGAGAGAGAGAGAGAGAGAGAGAGAGAGGGGGAGAGAGGGAGAGAGAGAGAGAGAGAGAGAGAGAGAGAGAGAGAGAGAGAGAGAGAGAGAGAGAGAGAGAGAGACAGAGAGAGAGAGAGAGACAGAGAGAGACAGAGGTGGTTATACCACACTGGTTTTTGCATACAGGCTCCAGCCCCAACACTCACAAAGAGACCCTCTGTTTCCCCCTGGGTCTCCTCTGTTTCCCCCTGGGTCTCCTCTGTTTCCCCCTGGATCTCCTCTGTTTCCCCCTGGGTCTCCTCTGTTTCCCCCTGGGTCTCCTCTGTTTCCCCCTGGGTCTCCTCTTGTTTCCCCCTGGGTCTCCTCTTGTTTCCCCCTGGGTCTCCTCTTGTTTCCCCCTGGGTCTCCTCTGTTTCCCCCTGGGTCTCCTCTGTTTCCCCCTGGGTCTCCTCTGTTTCCCCCTGGGTCTTCTCTGTTTCCCCCTGGGTCCTCTCTGTTTCCCCCTGGGTCTCCTCTGTTTCCCCCTGGGTCTCCTCTGTTTCCCCCTGGGTCTCTCCTGTTACCCCCTGGGTCTCATCTGTTTCCCCCTGAGTCTCCTCTGTTTCCCCCTGGGTCTCCTCTGTTTCCCCCTGGGTCTCCTCTGTTTCCCCCTGGGTCTCCTCTGTTTCCCCCTGGGTCTCCTCTGTTTCCCCCTGGGTCTCCTCTTGTTTCCCCCCGGGTCTCCTCTGTTTCCCCCCCGAGTCTCCCATGTTTCCCCCCGAGTCTCCTCTGTTTCCCCCCGAGTCTCCTCTGTTTCCCCCCGGGTCTCCTCTGTTTCCCCCCGGGTCTCCTCTGTTTCCCCCTGGGTCTCCTCTGTTTCCCCCTGGGTCTCCTCTGTTTCCCCCTGGGTCTCCTCTGTTTCCCCCTGGGTCTCCTCTGTTTCCCCCTGAGTCTCCTCTGTTTTCCCCCTGAGTCTCCTCTGTTTCCCCCTGGGTCTTCTCTGTTTCACCCTGGGTCTTCTCTGTTTCCCCCTGAGTCTCCTCTGTTTTCCCCCTGAGTCTCCTCTGTTTCCCCCTGGGTCTTCTCTGTTTCCCCCTGGGTCTCCTCTGTTTCCCCCTGAGTCTCCCCTGTTTCCCCCTGAGTCTCCTCTGTTTCCCCCTGAGTCTCCTCTGTTTCCCCCTGGGTCTCCTCTGTTTCCCCCTGGGTCTACACAGACACACTGAGGCGGTTGTTGATGCAGTGTGTAAAAGGCTTAATTGATACACGCTGCTCAGCCGTGTCTTTATCAGTGTCACTGCTGTTGTTGTTGTTGTCGTCCCACCATGAGAGGTGATCGTATAGGAGTAGGTCAAATCAAATCAAATGTTATTTGTCACTTGCGCCGAATACAACAGGATATAGAACCTTACAGTGAAATGCTGAATACAACAGGATGTAGAACCTTACAGTGAAATGCTGAATACAACAGGATGTAGAACCTTACAGTGAAATGCCGAATACAACAGGATGTAGAACCTTACAGTGAAATGCTGAATACAACAGGATGTAGAACCTTACAGTGAAATGCCGAATACAACAGGATGTAGAACCTTACAGTGAAATGCCGAATACAACAGGATGTAGAACCTTACAGTGAAATGCTGAATACAACAGGATGTAGAACCTTACAGTGAAATGCCGAATACAACAGGATGTAGAACCTTACACTGAAATGCTGAATACAACAGGATGTAGAACCTCACAGTGAAATGCCGAATACAACAGGATGTAGAACCTTACAGTGAAATGCTGAATACAACAGGATGTAGAACCTCACAGTGAAATGCCGAATACAACAGGATGTAGAACCTCACAGTGAAATGCTGAATACAACAGGATGTAGAACCTTACAGTGAAATGCTGAATACAACAGGATGTAGAACCTTACAGTGAAATGCCGAATACAACAGGATGTAGAACCTTACAGTGAAATGACGAATACAACAGGATGTAGAACCTTACAGTGAAATGCCGAATACAACAGGATGTAGAACCTTACAGTGAAATGCTGAATACAACAGGATGTAGAACCTTACAGTGAAATGCTTAAAAGGGCAACACTTGAACTTGTGTTTATCTTTGGCATTTTAATGAAAGATAAGTTTATAAAATGTATCAGGCCTCTAAAAACACTTCTCTTTTCTTACAGAAAGATATCCCGTCTCTCTCTATTGCTCTCACACAGATGGGACCGTGCCTCAGGTCCCAACCGCACCCAGGGACCAAGGCTGCCGTGCCCAGCCAACCCTTCACCTCCCTGGGGTCTCACAGCCGGCAGGGCCCCCCTCCGACACTCAGCTCTCCTCCAGCTCCTCATCCTCACCAACCGCTCTTCCTTCCCTCTCCCGTGGTGAGCCAGGCAGCGGAGGAGGAGGAGGAGGAGGAGGAGGAGGAGGAGGAGGAGGAGGAGAAGAAGGAGGAGGGCTGGTTAGCAGGAGCAACAGCTCAGAACGTCTGCTAGATCCCTCTAGTGGTGCCTCGGAGGACTACCAGGAGACAGACGGAACACGCAGGGCCAGAGCTGTGGAGAATCAGTACTCCTTCTACTGAGACTGGGCGCAACCAAACCCGGGAGCTCTCATTGGCTGAGACACAGGAAGTGCAGGGATGCTGTGTGTGGATGGACATGGATATGATATGTGCTGTTTCTCCAATGTGACAAGGAAGCATATTAGACTGTATGCCAGTCTGTGTCCACTTAGCCGTTGGCTCTTTGGCCACCCTCATCATCAGCTGACATTAAATATATGAAGAAACTGATGATTTAGTCTTGAGTGTGAGGAGAGAGATGAGAGGGAGGCATGGATGGATGGAGATGGAGAGATAGATGAGGGAGAAGGAGAGAGGGAGAAAGAGAGAGATATGAGAGAGAGGGAGGGAGAAGGAGAGAGAGGGAGGGATAAGGAGAGCGATGAGAGGGAGGGAGGGATAAGGAGAGAGAGATGAGAAGGAGATAGAGATGAGAGAGAGAGGAATGGAGATGGAGAGAGATGAGGGATGGAGGAGAGAGAGATGAGATAGGGATGGAGGAGAGAGAGATGAGGGAGAAGGAAAGAGAGGAGGGAGATGAGAGACAGGGAGGGAGGGAGAAGGAGAGAGATGAGGGATGGAGGGAGGGAGGGAGGGAGGGATAAGATGAGAGGGAGGGATAAGGAGAGAGAGATGAGAGAGATGGATGGAGAAGGAGAGAGATGAGAGAGAGAGGGAGAAGGAGAGAGAGATGAGAGAGCGGGAGGGATGGAGAAAGAGAGAGATGAGAGGGAGAAGGAGAGAGAGGGAGGGATGGAGAAAGAGAGAGATGAGAGAGAGGGAGAAGGAGAGAGAGATGAGAGAGATGGAGGGATGGAGAAAGAGATGAGAGAGAGAGGGAGAAGGAGAGAGAAATGAGAGAGAGGGAGGGATGGAGAAAGAGAGAGATGAGAGGGAGAAGGAGAGAGAGATGAGAGAGAGGGAGGGATGGAGAAAGAGATGAAGGAGAAGGAGAGAGATGAGAGAGAGGGAGAAGGAGAGAGAGATGAGAGAGAGGGATGGAGAAGGAGAGAGAGAGGGATGGAGAAAGAGAGAGAAAGGAAGTAGTCCAGTGAGGTTTTGATTCACTTCACCAGACCACTTCCTGTCCGCCCTACCCACAGTTCCCTAAGAACAAAGCCTCTGTCACTGCCCTGCTAAGTGATCAAGAGGTGATGCGACCCTAAATAAATGCTTTTCCTCCCCAGGCCCTCCTGAGCATATCTCTAATGTTTGTGAAGCTGCTTCTAGTCTGTCCCGGATATCCTCACTGTCCCCAAGGGGACTTACAAGTACAAAACGCTTTCTTCTCCTGTAGCTTTGCGAAGAAATTAATGATAAGGGTGTGTTAGTGTTATTTGAGAGATGGATATTTTCTTAGTGTCAAAAGATCTTAGTGCCTGTCAGTCACAAAGGACCTTTGACCTGATATGATTGTGACTGACTGGCCGTCTCATTGGCCGTGATGACATCAGGTCAGAGGGATAAAACATGCAGGGTTGGGGGTCAATTCCGATTTGAAATTCCAGTTCATTCCGAAAGTAAACCCAAATTCTAATTCCAAGTTGTCCTCTTAAAAAAAAAATTAACATGAAAGAGAATTTGGAATTTCCAATACTTCCTGAATTGACTGGAATTTCTATGGAATTGAGTTGATAACGTGATCCACTACCAGAACCCAGCTCAGCGTTCCCACTCACATATCAACATGGTGCAGCCGGCAACACTTTCACATCCAAGGCTGCTACTGTAATTCAGTCAAATTCAATGCATAATATTCAACATGTTTTGCTTCCAGGCGTATATGGACAATACAGAATTTAAGTGCTATATTGTATTAAAAAAAAAAATGTAACTAGGCAAGTCAGTTAAGAACAAATTCTTATTTACAATGACGGCCTACACCGGCTAAATCTGGACGACGCTGGGCCAATTGTGCACCGCCCTATGGGACTCCCAATCACGGCCGGATGTGATGTAGCCTGGATTCGAACCAGGGACTGCAGTGACACCTCTTGCACTGAGAGGCAGTGTCTTAGACCGCTGCACCACTCGGGAGCCCCTATACGATGGCAGGCGCCTACAAGACAACTGTCTGAGAGCCAAGCGATGGTAATATAATCATCTACGGCAGTTGAAGTTGTGAGATACAGTATGAAAACAACAGAACCTGTGGGTGGAGGAGGGAGGGAGGGTTGTTCTGGGTGACCTCTATGGGTTTGACTAATCTCTGGTGTGATGTACAGCCTGAAGACTGATGTTTGTGATGATTGACGTGCTACAGTAATGTTTCCTGAACCTCTTTGTGAGACGGTTGTCTGTACAAGGTATCAGACACCTGAAGACTTGACTCATTTTAAAGTTGGTTTGGAATATTCTCAAGAACTTGATTGTGGAATTAGAATACAGGAAAACCAGCAGAAACAGGGGGACTTGACGACCGTAGTTAGGGAGACTTGACGACCGTAGTTTGGGGGACTTGACGACCGTAGTTAGGGGGACTTGACGACCGTAGTTAGGGAGACTTGACGACCGCAGTTTGAGGGACTTGACGACCGTAGTTTGGGGGACTTGACGACCGTAGTTAGGGGGACTTGACGACCGTAGTTTGGGGGACTTGACGACCGTAGTTTGGGGGACTTGACGACCGTAGTTAGGGGGACTTGACGACCGTAGTTTGGGGGACTTGACGACCGTAGTTTGGGGGACTTGACGACCGTAGTTTGGGGGGCTTGACGACCGTAGTTTGGGGGACTTGACGACCGCAGTTTGGGGGACTTGACGACCGTAGTTTGGGGGACTTGACGACCGCAGTTTGGGGGACTTGACGACCGTAGTTTGGGGGACTTGACGACCGCAGTTTGGGGACTTGATGACCGCAGTTTGGGGGACTTGACGACCGTAGTTAGGGGGACTTGACGACCGTAGTTAGGGAGACTTGACGACCGTAGTTAGGGGGACTTGACGACCGTAGTTTGGGGGACTTGACGACCGTAGTTTGGGGGACTTGACGACCGCAGTTTGGGGGACTTGACGACCGTAGTTAGGGGGACTTGACGACCGTAGTTAGGGGGACTTGACGACCGTAGTTTAGGGGCCTTGACGACCGTAGTTTGGGGGACTTGACGACCGTAGTTAGGGAGACTTGACGACCGTAGTTTGGGGGACTTGACGACCGTAGTTAGGGGGACTTGACGACCGTAGTTTGGGAGACTTGACGACCGTAGTTTGGGGGACTTGACGACCGTAGTTTGGGGGACTTGACGACCGTAGTTTGGGGGACTTGACGACCGTAGTTTGGGGGACTTGACGACCGTAGTTAGGGGGACTTGACGACCGTAGTTTGGGGGACTTGACGACCGTAGTTTGGGGGGCTTGACGACCGTAGTTAGGGGGACTTGACGACCGTAGTTAGGGAGACTTGACGACCGTAGTTTGGGGGACTTGACGACCGTAGTTAGGGGGACTTGACGACCGTAGTTAGGGAGACTTGACGACCGCAGTTTGGGGGACTTGACGACCGTAGTTAGGGAGACTTGACGACCGCAGTTTGGGGGACTTGACGACCGTAGTTTGGGGGACTTGACGACCGTAGTTTGGGGGACTTGACGACCGCAGTTTGGGGGACTTGACGACCGCAGTTTGGGGGACTTGACGACCGTAGTTAGGGAGACTTGACGACCGTAGTTAGGGGGACTTGACGACCGTAGTTTGGGGGACTTGACGACCGTAGTTTGGGGGACTTGACGACCGCAGTTTGGGGGACTTGACGACCGTAGTTAGGGGGACTTGACGACCGTAGTTAGGGGGACTTGACGACCGCAGTTTAGGGGACTTGACGACCGCAGTTTGGGGGACTTGACGACCGTAGTTTGGGGGACTTGACGACCGTAGTTTGGGGGACTTGACGACCGTAGTTAGGGAGACTTGACGACCGTAGTTTGGGGGACTTGACGACCGTAGTTAGGGGGACTTGACGACCGTAGTTAGGGAGACTTGACGACCGCAGTTTGGGGGACTTGACGACCGTAGTTTGGGGGACTTGACGACCGTAGTTTGGGGGACTTGACGACCGTAGTTAGGGAGACTTGACGACCGCAGTTTGGGGGACTTGACGACCGCAGTTTGGGGGACTTGACGACCGTAGTTAGGGGGACTTGACGACCGTAGTTAGGGAGACTTGACGACCGCAGTTTGAGGGACTTGACGACCGTAGTTTGGGGGACTTGACGACCGCAGTTTGGGGGACTTGACGACCGTAGTTAGGGGGACTTGACGACCGTAGTTAGGGAGACTTGACGACCGCAGTTTGAGGGACTTGACGACCGTAGTTTGGGGGACTTGACGACCGTAGTTAGGGGGACTTGACGACCGTAGTTTGGGGGACTTGACGACCGTAGTTTGGGGGACTTGACGACCGTAGTTAGGGGGACTTGACGACCGTAGTTTGGGGGACTTGACGACCGTAGTTTGGGGGACTTGACGACCGTAGTTTGGGGGGCTTGACGACCGTAGTTTGGGGGACTTGACGACCGCAGTTTGGGGGACTTGACGACCGTAGTTTGGGGGACTTGACGACCGCAGTTTGGGGGACTTGACGACCGTAGTTTGGGGGACTTGACGACCGCAGTTTGGGGACTTGATGACCGCAGTTTGGGGGACTTGACGACCGTAGTTAGGGGGACTTGACGACCGTAGTTAGGGAGACTTGACGACCGTAGTTAGGGGGACTTGACGACCGTAGTTTGGGGGACTTGACGACCGTAGTTTGGGGGACTTGACGACCGCAGTTTGGGGGACTTGACGACCGTAGTTAGGGGGACTTGACGACCGTAGTTAGGGGGACTTGACGACCGTAGTTTAGGGGCCTTGACGACCGTAGTTTGGGGGACTTGACGACCGTAGTTAGGGAGACTTGACGACCGTAGTTTGGGGGACTTGACGACCGTAGTTAGGGGGACTTGACGACCGTAGTTTGGGAGACTTGACGACCGTAGTTTGGGGGACTTGACGACCGTAGTTTGGGGGACTTGACGACCGTAGTTTGGGGGACTTGACGACCGTAGTTTGGGGGACTTGACGACCGTAGTTAGGGGGACTTGACGACCGTAGTTTGGGGGACTTGACGACCGTAGTTTGGGGGGCTTGACGACCGTAGTTAGGGGGACTTGACGACCGTAGTTAGGGAGACTTGACGACCGTAGTTTGGGGGACTTGACGACCGTAGTTAGGGGGACTTGACGACCGTAGTTAGGGAGACTTGACGACCGCAGTTTGGGGGACTTGACGACCGTAGTTAGGGAGACTTGACGACCGCAGTTTGGGGGACTTGACGACCGTAGTTTGGGGGACTTGACGACCGTAGTTTGGGGGACTTGACGACCGCAGTTTGGGGGACTTGACGACCGCAGTTTGGGGGACTTGACGACCGTAGTTAGGGAGACTTGACGACCGTAGTTAGGGGGACTTGACGACCGTAGTTTGGGGGACTTGACGACCGTAGTTTGGGGGACTTGACGACCGCAGTTTGGGGGACTTGACGACCGTAGTTAGGGGGACTTGACGACCGTAGTTAGGGGGACTTGACGACCGCAGTTTAGGGGACTTGACGACCGCAGTTTGGGGGACTTGACGACCGTAGTTTGGGGGACTTGACGACCGTAGTTTGGGGGACTTGACGACCGTAGTTAGGGAGACTTGACGACCGTAGTTTGGGGGACTTGACGACCGTAGTTAGGGGGACTTGACGACCGTAGTTAGGGAGACTTGACGACCGCAGTTTGGGGGACTTGACGACCGTAGTTTGGGGGACTTGACGACCGTAGTTTGGGGGACTTGACGACCGTAGTTAGGGAGACTTGACGACCGCAGTTTGGGGGACTTGACGACCGCAGTTTGGGGGACTTGACGACCGTAGTTTGGGGGACTTGACGACCGTAGTTTGGGGGGCTTGACGACCGCAGTTTGGGGGACTTGACGACCGTAGTTTGGGGGACTTGACGACCGTAGTTTGGGGGACTTGACGACCGCAGTTTGGGGGACTTGACGACCGTAGTTTGGGGGACTTGACGACCGTAGTTTGGGGGACTTGACGACCGTAGTTTGGGGGACTTGACGACCGCAGTTTGGGGGACTTGACGACCGCAGTTTGGGGGACTTGACGACCGCAGTTTGGGGGACTTGACGACCGTAGTTTGGGGGACTTGACGACCGTAGTTAGGGGGACTTGACGACCGCAGTTTGGGGGACTTGACGACCGCAGTTTGGGGGACTTGACGACCGCAGTTTGGGGGACTTGACGACCGTAGTTTGGGGGACTTGACGACCGTAGTTTGGGGGACTTGACGACCGCAGTTAGGGAGACTTGACGACCGTAGTTTGGGGGACTTGACGACCGTAGTTTGGGGGACTTGACGACCGCAGTTTGGGGGACTTGACGACCGCAGTTTGGGGGACTTGACGACCGTAGTTTGGGGGACTTGACGACCGTAGTTTGGGGGACTTGACGACCGTAGTTAGGGAGACTTGACGACCGTAGTTTGGGGGACTTGACGACCGCATATTGGGGGACTTGACGACCGCAGTTTGGGGGACTTGAGGACCGTAGTTTGGGGGACTTGACGACCGTAGTTTGGGGGACTTGACGACCGCAGTTTGGGGGACTTGACGACCGTAGTTAGGGGGACTTGACGACGGCAGTTAGGGGGACTTGACGACCGCAGTTTGGGGGACTTGACGACCGCAGTTTGGGGGACTTGACGACCGTAGTTTGGGGGACTTGACGACCGTAGTTTGGGGGACTTGACGACCGCAGTTTGGGGGACTTGACGACCGTAGTTAGGGGGACTTGACGACCGCAGTTTGGGGGACTTGACGACCGCAGTTTGGGGGACTTGACGACCGCAGTTTGGGGGACTTGACGACCGCAGTTTGGGGGACTTGACGACCGCAGTTTGGGGGACTTGACGACCGTAGTTTGGGGGACTTGACGACCGCAGTTAGGGGGACTTGACGACCGCAGTTTGGGGGACTTGACGACCGCAGTTTGGGGGACTTGACGACCGCAGTTTGGGGGACTTGACGACCGCAGTTTGGGGGACTTGACGACCGTAGTTTGGGGGACTTGACGACCGCAGTTTGGGGGACTTGACGACCGTAGTTAGGGGGACTTGACGACCGCAGGTTGGGGGACTTGACGACCGCAGTTTGGGGGACTTGACGACCGTAGTTTGGGGGACTTGACGACCGCAGTTTGGGGGACTTGACGACCGCAGTTTGGGGGACTTGACGACCGTAGTTTGGGGGACTTGACGACCGCAGTTTGGGGGACTTGACGACCGCAGTTTGGGGGACTTGACGACCGCAGTTAGGGGGACTTGACGACCGCAGTTTGGGGGACTTGACGACCGCAGTTTGGGGGACTTGACGACCGCAGTTAGGGGGACTTGACGACCGCAGTTTGGGGGACTTGACGACCGTAGTTTGGGGGACTTGACGACCGCATATTGGGGGACTTGACGACCGCAGTTTGGGGGACTTGAGGACCGTAGTTTGGGGGACTTGACGACCGTAGTTTGGGGGACTTGACGACCGCAGTTTGGGGGACTTGACGACCGTAGTTAGGGGGACTTGACGACGGCAGTTAGGGGGACTTGACGACCGCAGTTTGGGGGACTTGACGACCGCAGTTTGGGGGACTTGACGACCGTAGTTTGGGGGACTTGACGACCGTAGTTTGGGGGACTTGACGACCGCAGTTTGGGGGACTTGACGACCGTAGTTAGGGGGACTTGACGACCGCAGTTTGGGGGACTTGACGACCGCAGTTTGGGGGACTTGACGACCGCAGTTTGGGGGACTTGACGACCGCAGTTTGGGGGACTTGACGACCGCAGTTTGGGGGACTTGACGACCGTAGTTTGGGGGACTTGACGACCGCAGTTAGGGGGACTTGACGACCGCAGTTTGGGGGACTTGACGACCGCAGTTTGGGGGACTTGACGACCGCAGTTTGGGGGACTTGACGACCGCAGTTTGGGGGACTTGACGACCGTAGTTTGGGGGACTTGACGACCGCAGTTTGGGGGACTTGACGACCGTAGTTTGGGGGACTTGACGACCGCAGTTTGGGGGACTTGACGACCGCAGTTTGGGGGACTTGACGACCGTAGTTTGGGGGACTTGACGACCGCAGTTTGGGGGACTTGACGACCGCAGTTTGGGGGACTTGACGACCGTAGTTTGGGGGACTTGACGACCGCAGTTTGGGGGACTTGACGACCGCAGTTTGGGGGACTTGACGACCGCAGTTAGGGGGACTTGACGACCGCAGTTTGGGGGACTTGACGACCGCAGTTTGGGGGACTTGACGACCGCAGTTAGGGGGACTTGACGACCGCAGTTTGGGGGACTTGACGACCGCAGTTTGGGGGACTTGACGACCGTAGTTTGGGGGACTTGACGACCGCAGTTAGGGGGACTTGACGACCGCAGTTTGGGGGACTTGACGACCGCAGTTTGGGGGACTTGACGACCGCAGTTTGGGGGACTTGACGACCGCAGTTTGGGGGACTTGACGACCGTAGTTTGGGGGACTTGACGACCGCAGTTTGGGGGACTTGACGACCGTAGTTTGGGGGACTTGACGACCGCAGTTTGGGGGACTTGACGACCGCAGTTTGGGGGACTTGACGACCGTAGTTTGGGGGACTTGACGACCGCAGTTTGGGGGACTTGACGACCGTAGTTTGGGGGACTTGACGACCGCAGTTTGGGGGACTTGACGACCGCAGTTTGGGGGACTTGACGACCGCAGTTAGGGGGACTTGACGACCGCAGTTAGGGGGACTTGACGACCGCAGTTTGGGGGACTTGACGACCGCAGTTTGGGGGACTTGACGACCGCAGTTAGGGGGACTTGACGACCGCAGTTTGGGGGACTTGATGACCGCAGTTTGGGGGACTTGACGACCGTAGTTTGGGGGACTTGACGACCGCAGTTTGGGGGACTTGACGACCGCAGTTTGGGGGACTTGACGACCGCAGTTTGGGGGACTTGACGACCGCAGTTTGGGGGACTTGACGACCGTAGTTTGGGGGACTTGACGACCGTAGTTTGGGGGACTTGACGACCGTAGTTTGGGGGACTTGACGACCGTAGTTAGGGAGACTTGACGACCGTAGTTAGGGGGACTTGACGACCGTAGTTTGGGGGACTTGACGACCGTAGTTAGGGGGACTTGACGACCGTAGTTAGGGGGACTTGACGACCGTAGTTTGGGGGACTTGACGACCGTAGTTAGGGGGACTTAGTGCTATGTAATGGCACCGCTGCATTGTTATGTGTGTGCGACCTGCCGGTGAACTCTATGGGGAGGGACCTAGAACTGTTCAGATGGTCTGGTGGTAGTCCCCCCCGAAGGCTGAATCGACAATAGGTTATTATTGAAATAGCATTTTGTAATTAGAAAATTCTGTACTTCCTGTCTAGCGTGGTCAATTTGGTGACACCGCCCGTTTCCCTATAACAGAGACCGACAGCAGGTACATGTGGCAATTCAAATCGTATTTTTCAAGAGTATTCCTCAGCCCGTTGTACGTGACATTTTCCTATCGAGTCTAATTGGATGTCATTCTTCATTGTTCTCAGTGAGATCCTCAGTGTAACCGGTGAGTCACAGCAGACTTGTTCACATATCAGAGGCCCAAGTGGTTTCCTCTTTGTTTCTTAACATTTTATGCTGATTTCTGTTGTCTGGCTGAGTTTTGAAGAGTCTGTGAAATTTTGTACAAAGTGATGTACTTGAGACATAATACTTTATATTTCTGTGAATTAAACATCGTGAGCAAACTGTTACAACGGCCCTGTCATGTCTTCTGTTTCTAAGCAACCCACAGGACAGTTGATCTAGCACCAATCCCTTATATCACAACATATTGAATACTCAGTAAGTCCATGAGAAAAGGCTTGATTTTAACTGACGGAGAACAGCGCCATCTAGTGGACAAAATATGTGCTTATTGACTTATCTTCTAGGCCTATTGTATTTAACCAGGCAAGTCAGCTAAGAACAAATTCTTATTTACAATGACGGCCTCCTGGGGAACAGTGGGTTAACTGCCTTGTTCAGTGGGCAGAACGACAGATTTTTAACCTTGTCAGCTCGGGGATTCAATCCAGCAACCTTTGAATTACTGGCCCAAAGCTCTAACCACTAGGCTACCTGCCACCACACATTAATAACATCCCAGCATACACTTGTCTGGGATTTCAGCACAGGAGGTTGGTGGCACATTAATTGGGGAGGATGGGCTCGTGGTAATGGCTGGAGCGGAACGAGTGGAATTGTATTAAATATGTGGTTTCCATGGATTCCATGTGGTTGATACCATTTCCATTGACTCCATTCCAACCATTATTATGAGCCGTCCTCCCCTCAGCAGCCTCCACTGCATTTCAGATACTAGTGTACTACTACTAGAGGTAGAGACTAGTGTACTACTACTAGAGGTAGAGACTAGTGTACTACTACAGAGGTAGAGACTAGTGTACTACTACTAGAGGTAGAGACTAGTGTACTACTACAGAGGTAGAGACTAGTGTACTACTACAGAGGTAGAGACTAGTGTACTACTACTAGAGGTAGAGACTAGTGTACTACTACAAGAGGTAGAGACTAGTGTACTACTACTAGAGGTAGAGACTAGTGTACTACTACAGAGGTAGAGACTAGTGTACTACTACTAGAGGTAGAGACTAGTGTACTACTACTAGAGGTAGAGACTAGTGTACTACTACAGAGGTAGAGACTAGTGTACTACTACTAGAGGTAGAGACTAGTGTACTACTACTAGAGGTAGAGACTAGTGTACTACTACAGAGGTAGAGACTAGTGTACTACTACTAGAGGTAGAGACTAGTGTACTACTACTAGAGGTAGAGACTAGTGTACTACTACAAGAGGTAGAGACTAGTGTACTACTACTAGAGGTAGAGACTAGTGTACTACTACTAGAGGGGGAGACTAGTGTACTACTACTAGAGGTAGAGACTAGTGTACTACTACTAGAGGTAGAGACTAGTGTACTACTACAGAGGTAGAGACTAGTGTACTACTACTAGAGGTAGAGACTAGTGTACTACTACTAGAGGTAGAGACTAGTGTACTACTACAAGAGGTAGAGACTAGTGTACTACTACTAGAGGTAGAGACTAGTGTACTACTACTAGAGGGGGAGACTAGTGTACTACTAGAGGTAGAGACTAGTGTACTACTACTAGAGGTAGAGACTAGTGTACTACTACAGAGGTAGAGACTAGTGTACTACTACTAGAGGTAGAGACTAGTGTACTACTACTAGAGGTAGAGACTAGTGTACTACTACTAGAGGTAGAGACTAGTGTACTACTACAGAGGTAGAGACTAGTGTACTACTACTAGAGGTAGAGACTAGTGTACTACTAGAGGTAGAGACTAGTGTACTACTACTAGAGGTAGAGACTAGTGTACTACTACAGAGGTAGAGACTAGTGTACTACTACTAGAGGTAGAGACTAGTGTACTACTACTAGAGGTAGAGACTAGTGTACTACTACTAGAGGTAGAGACTAGTGTACTACTACAGAGGTAGAGACTACTTAATGACCAGTGTGAGAAATACGTTATCATTCAAAAGTCATAACCATGTTAATTGTGATCACTAAAGTCAAGAGGTAACATGGAGTTATTGCTTTAATATATTTATATTGCGATGTCAATGTTGACCCAGAAATCAGGATGGAACAACAGAAAGGTTGATTTGACAAGTGACAACAGCCATTACCCCCGAAATACATTGAGTGCCTATTCTGTTAAAAAGGCGCATTCATATGTTTTATCTCAATCTCTTCATTCAAAGACTCTTACTGACAGTTGTGGCTGCTTTGCGTGATGTATTGTTGTCTCTACCTTCTTGCCCTTTGTGCTGTTGTCTGTGTACAATAATGTTTGTACCATGTGATGTGCTGCTGCTGCTACCATGTTGTTGTCATGTCGTATTGCTACCATATTGTTGTCATGTCATGTTGCTACCATGTTGTCATGTTGTATTGCTACCATGTTGTGTTGTGCTGCTGCTGCTACCATGTTGTGTTGTCATGTCGTATTGCTACCATGTTGTGTTGTCATGTTGTATTGCTACCATGTTGTGTTGTCATGTTGTATTGCTACCATGCTGTGTTGTCATGTTGTATTGCTACCATGCTGTGTTGTCATGAGTTGCTGCGTTGTGTTTTGCAGTCCAGTCCAGTCCAAGCTCCTCTCTGTCCTGGCACCCCAATGTAGAACCATCTTCCCCCTGAAGCCCTCCCCATCTTCCCCCTGAAGCCCTCCCCATCTTCCCCCTGAAGCCCTCCCCATCTTCCCCCTGAAGCCCACCCCATCTTCCCCCTGAAGCCCTCCCCATCTTCCCCCTGAAGCCCTCCCCATCTTCCCCCTGAAGCCCTCCCCATCTTCTGAAAGCACCTGAAACCCAACCACTTCAGAGTATTGTAAATACCCCCCCCCCCCCCCCTGATAGCTACTGCATTGAGGAAACGTGTACTTACTATGCCTGTGATATGTCATTGTCCCACCTAGCTATCTTAAGGTGAATGTACGAACTGTAAGTCACTCTGGATTAGAGTGTCTGCTAAATCCCTAAAAGGTCAATGGAAATGTGTTGACCCCAGGAAGAGTAGCTGCTGCATGTGCAACAGCTAATTGGGGATCCTACTTAACTAACTAAATCATCTCTGTATAAGACAACTGATTGTCGTTTGAGTTTTTAGAATAGCTTGGCCATGTATTTGTGGCTATAATCAGTTGTGCAGGACTGATACCAGGCTAAAGCCTGGTATCAGTCCTGATAACGACACTATGGAGAGTAGGGCCCATTAACGACATCACTTTCTGCGCTGTTCTTGTTAAAAGTCAACGGTTTGCTGTGAAAATAACCTGGGGAGAGAGAAATTGAAACATTGTGTGAAACACTTCAAGCAACCACCTGTCCAAAAACAGAACCTCAACAGGTAGGTAGGGACAGATTTGTTTATTTCTATTTCAGGACCTAGTGATACTGAAGAAGATGACCCCTCCCATGGCCAACAGCACCCCTACAGTAATCTCCAACATCTTCCCCAGCTTCCACTGCTTATAATCCTGCTGCTGTTTCTGCTGGTACTGGGCCCTTCTGGCCCTCAGCTCCTTCTCCCTCTGCAGCTGCTCTCCATAGTGAGCCTGGAAGAAGGCATCAAAGTCAAACATGGCCTTCCCTCCAACGTTGGAGAACCGCCGGGACCTCTGCTGTTGTTGATACTGCTGTGGGCCAGAGGCTCTGTTGCTGGAGGTGGTCTCCCGGTCCGAGGGTCTCCCGGCCCCCTGGACGTCTGACCCACTGAGGATGCCGCGGTCGTACTTCCTCCTCAGGGCCATGCTCCCCAACACGCCATAGGCCTCGGTGATATCAGAGAAACGCTGGGTGGCTTCCTCGTTGTCGGGGTTCTTGTCTGGGTGGTAGATGAACGACTGCTTGTAGTAGGCGGTCTTTATCTGGGATTGGGTGGCGCTTGGGGACACTCGGAGGATGTCGTAGTAGGCCGTTCTGCTCCTGTGAAGAGGCGGGGAGTCTGACTGGTTGTTTTTGCTCCTCCAGCTGTAAGCCCTGGTGGAGACCTCTGGGTAATGTCTAAACCCACCTGACTGCTCCTCTGCCAGGTTGAGCATGACCGTGCTGAATGCTCGGAGCTGCCGAGGTGACCCAAAGATTTCAGGGTGTAAAGTGGCCATGACAACACCTCTGCTATTCCAACACATCATCCTGTGCACTGTTACTAGGTTACCCTGGGACAGAGGCTGTACACTGGGCCACAGGTACAAAGGTGACCGTCTGAGCTCACTATCCTGAACAGTTGCTAATTTGATAGCGGGTTTAGCATTAAAGTCTAATAAAAGCAAATCACTACTTGACCAAAGTAATGTCCCATACCCCAGTCTGTTCTCATGTTTTAGCCTAGAAAGTATTTGATCAATGTGCTCTATCTCCGTGCATTCCTGTGCATTCTCTTTGAGGTTTTTACGTTCAGGTTCCCAGGAACTCGCCAGACTGTCCCTTGTTGACACCGGATGACATTCGTAAATCCCTTGGCCGGTTACCTTGGCTTTACAGGATCTGGCTCCAATTATAGAGGTTGCTGCTGCTGCTACTACTGACATCGTTTCGTGTGGCCGATCTTCGGCGCAGGGGATGGAGTGAGTCGGTGCGTTTCTGATAGCTGAAAATCTGTAAACTCCGCTCCCCAATCTCCGACTGACCTCCGCCATTCTCCCGTAGCAGCAGGTACAGCGGCCATGGAGAAATGACAGAAGCGAAGAAGACAGGGGTGGCATCCGGTAAAATGTACAGCAGACCAATGAGAGAATATATAAATGGGATGTGGTCACAAAACGTATTCTGTCATCCAATCATATACGAGGAATTGAGGTTTGAACGTTCTCAAATATCGCCTCTTCCACTCTGATGTGATGGTCTTGTGCAAATTAATTTTTCGTAAGCTTTAAAATTGTGTTTAGATATGCATTTCAATCAATAGGCCGTTTTGGTTGTTGAAGTCGTTTCTGACAGTATTGTTTTTTTCCCCAACTATGCGACTGTCTCTTTAAATTACGTGCGCCTTTCCTTGTCGCTGAAATACCACGTCACACTTACATGTGGAGCCTCAGCTGTAGCCAGACATCATAACAACGTTTAAGCTTTTTTGGTTTAAATCGATCATTCGTAGATATCTTGTAGGTAACTAAATTAGACATGGCGTCAAGTTGTCGACGACCCGAACATATGGCTCCGCCTGAAATTGTTAGTATGATATTTTCTGTGTTTAAAAAAAAAAAAGACAGCTAGCTAACGTTAGCCGCATTAACTAAGAAAACACACGTTTGCTAAGTTAGTTAGCTAGTGATCTGTTCCAAAATACCTACCTAGCAAGTGACTAGTGAACTTTATTTCATTATGTGGACAACATTTCCCCCGACACATCTTGTGTTTACCTGCACGCATCACTTAACTTCTTGTGTTTTGTTTTCTGCTCGTTCTGCAGTTCTATAACGAAGAGGAGGCCAAGAAATATTCTCAGAAGTGAGTGCGGGTTTGACAATGACCGCCTATGGGCTGCATAATATGAATCACTGTGTTTGAATACAAATCGTTGCATTTTTTACCATTTACATACTGACCAGAGGCTGCCCTTGATGGAATCTCTTTGAGACAGTAGAATGTAATATGATTCAAGGGTAGCTAAGTAATCAACTGTTCAATGATTTCCAGTTCTCGGATTATTGAGATCCAGAGCCAGATGTCTGAGAGAGCTGTGGAGCTGCTGAACCTGTCCGAGGACCAGCCCTGTTTTCTGCTAGATGTAGGGTATGTGTACCAGCCAGGGGACTGCTGAGGGCTCTCATTAATGTAATGGGTCTGGGTAGGAGAACAAAACAACATCAAAGCTACTTTAGACTGAGTGTGTCTATATAACTTGTCCCATCAGGTGTGGCTCCGGGCTAAGTGGGGACTACCTGTCAGAGGAGGGACATTGCTGGGTTGGAGTGGACATCAGCACAGCCATGTTGGGTGAGTGGGCATCAGCACAGCCATGTTGGGTGAGTGGGCATCAGCACAGCCATGTTGGGTGAGTGGGCATCAGCACAGCCATGTTGGGTGAGTGGGCATCAGCACAGCCATGTTGGGTGAGTGGGCATCAGCACAGCCATGTTGGGTGAGTGGGCATCAGCACAGCCATGTTGGGTGAGTGGGCATCAGCACAGCCATGTTGGGTGAGTGGGCATCAGCACAGCCATGTTGGGTGAGTGTGGTTGGAGTGGACATCAGCACAGCCATGTTGGGTGAGTGTGGTTGGAGTGGACATCAGCACAGCCATGTTGTGCGAGTGTGGTTGAGTGGACATCAGCACAGCCATGTTGGGTGAGTGTGGTTGAGTGGACATCAGCACAGCCATGTTGGGTGAGTGTGGTTGGAGTGGACATCAGCACAGCCATGTTGGGTGAGTGTGGTTGGAGTGGACATCAGCACAGCCATGTTGGGCGAGTGTAGTTGAGTGGACATCAGCACAGCCATGTTGGGCGAGTGTGGTTGGAGTGGACATCAGCACAGCCATGTTGTGCGAGTGTGGTTGGAGTGGACATCAGCACAGCCATGTTGTGCGAGTGTGGTTGAGTGGACATCAGCACAGCCATGTTGGGTGAGTGTGGTTGGAGTGGACATCAGCACAGCCATGTTGGG
The DNA here is from genome assembly GCF_045679555.1 of Salvelinus alpinus. Lineage (NCBI taxonomy): Eukaryota > Metazoa > Chordata > Actinopteri > Salmoniformes > Salmonidae > Salvelinus > Salvelinus alpinus. The sequence goes on along the minus strand of NC_092107.1, from coordinate 47,842,319 downwards.
TGAGTGTGGTTGAGTCGGACATCAGCACAGCCATGTTGGGTGAGTGTGGTTGAGTGGACATCAGCACAGCCATGTTGGGTGAGTGTGGTTGAGTGGACATCAGCACAGCCATGTTGGGTTGAGTGGACATCAGCACAGCCATGTTGGGTGAGTGGGCATCAACACAGCCATGTTGGGTGAGTGGGCATCAGCACAGCCATGTTGGGTGATTGGACATCAGCACAGCCATGTTGGGTGAGTGTGGTTGAGTGGACATCAGCACAGCCATTGGTGTCATTCCTGGTGCAAAAATATTGCATTAATATTTAGAGATGGATCAGCAACCTGAAATATAGCAGTCAATATTTGTTTGTTGTGCTCCGCTGTTGACCAGTGCTGTGTCCTTGTCTAGATGTAGCGCTGGACCGGGAGGTGGAGGGAGACCTTGTGTTGGGGGATATGGGTGAGGGATTGCCCTTCAGGCCTGGGACCTTTGATGGCTGCATCAGGTAAAGAGCTTGTCCTTCCTGTCCTGTAAGAGACCTGAGATCTCTACTGAGAAATTACTATTGATGGACTTGTCAAGACTGAGTTAGTAATGTCTCCTTCTGTCCTTCTCAACCCTTCTCTTTCTACTTATCGTCTGTGTCCTCCCCTACCTCTCTTTGTCTCATCCCTCAGTATTTCTGCTCTCCAGTGGCTCTGCAATGCTGACAAAAAGACTCACAGCCCCCACAAGAGGCTCTACACCTTCTTCAGTACACTCTACTCCTCCCTGGTGAGATCCCTAGTGACCTCGGTCCAATCTAACTCCTCCTCCCTAGTGACCTCGGTCCAATCTAACTCCTCCTCCCTAGTGACCTCGGTCCAATCTAACTCCTCCTCCCTGGTGACCTCGGTCCAATCTAACTCCTCCTCCCTGGTGACCTCGGTCCAATCTAACTCCTCCTCCCTAGTGACCTCGGCCCAATCTAACTCCTCCTCCCTGGTGACCTCGGTCCAATCTAACTCCTCCTCCCTGGTGACCTCGGTCCAATCTAACTCCTCCTCCCTGGTGACCTCGGTCCAATCTAACTCCTCCTCCCTAGTGACCTCGGTCCAATCTAACTCCTCCTCCCTGGTGACCTCGGTCCAATCTAACTCCTCCTCCCTGGTGACCTCGGTCCAATCTAACTCCTCCTCCCTAGTGACCTCGGTCCAATCTAACTCCTCCTCCCTAGTGACCTCGGTCCAATCTAACTCCTCCTCCCTAGTGACCTCGGTCCAATCTAACTCCTCCTCCCTGGTGACCTCGGTCCAATCTAACTCCTCCTCCCTGGTGACCTCGGTCCAATCTAACTCCTCCTCCCTAGTGACCTCGGTCCAATCTAACTCCTCCTCCCTAGTGACCTCGGTCCAATCTAACTCCTCCTCCCTGGTGACCTCGGTCCAATCTAACTCCTCCTCCCTGGTGACCTCGTTCCAATCTAACTCCTCCTCCCTAGTGACCTCGGTCCAATCTAACTCCTCCTCCCTGGTGACCTCGGTCCAATCTAACTCCTCCTCCCTAGTGACCTCGGTCCAATCTAACTCCTCCTCCCTGGTGACCTCGGTCCAATCTAACTCCTCCTCCCTGGTGACCTCGGTCCAATCTAACTCCTCCTCCCTAGTGACCTCGGTCCAATCTAACTCCTCCTCCCTAGTGACCTCGGTCCAATTTAACTCCTCCTCCCTGGTGACCTCGGTCCAATCTAACTCCTCCTCCCTAGTGACCTCGGTCCAATCTAACTCCTCCTCCCTAGTGACCTCGGTCCAATCTAACTCCTCCTCCCTAGTGACCTCGGTCCAATCTAACTCCTCCTCCCTAGTGACCTCGGTCCAATCTAACTCCTCCTCCCTGGTGACCTCGGTCCAATCTAACTCCTCCTCCCTAGTGACCTCGTTCCAATCTAACTCCTCCTCCCTAGTGACCTCGGTCCAATCTAACTCCTCCTCCCTGGTGACCTCGGTCCAATCTAACTCCTCCTCCCTAGTGACCTCGGTCCAATCTAACTCCTCCTCCCTAGTGACCTCGGTCCAATCTAACTCCTCCTCCCTGGTGACCTCGGTCCAATCTAACTCCTCCTCCCTAGTGACCTCGGTCCAATTTAACTCCTCCTCCCTGGTGACCTCGGTCCAATCTAACTCCTCCTCCCTAGTGACCTCGGTCCAATCTAACTCCTCCTCCCTAGTGACCTCGGTCCAATCTAACTCCTCCTCCCTAGTGACCTCGGTCCAATCTAACTCCTCCTCCCTAGTGACCTCGGTCCAATCTAACTCCTCCTCCCTGGTGACCTCGGTCCAATCTAACTCCTCCTCCCTAGTGACCTCGGTCCAATCTAACTCCTCCTCCCTAGTGACCTCGGTCCAATCTAACTCCTCCTCCCTAGTGACCTCGGTCCAATCTAACTCCTCCTCCCTAGTGACCTCGGTCCAATCTAACTCCTTGTGTTATTGTCCCGTATCTTTTTAGTCAAGAGGAGCCCGTGCAGTGTTTCAGCTTTACCCAGAGAACTCTGAGCAGGTACAGTGATATTAAAATCGTTTATTCAAGTTAATCTCCACAGAAACATGCCGACACACTCCGTGACACCTGATATCCACTCCTGACCTGTAGTTGCTCCTCTCATCGGTCTACTGTTGTTGACTGTCTTCCTTCTATATATATTTATACAAAATGTTGTTCTATTTTATGACACCTTTATTACTTTACAAATTTTTACTATTGTTATTATTAAGAGGTGAACCTGCCAGCCAGCGTTTCAGTGTACACCATGTGTGCTGTGCATATGAATAATAGACTTGACTGTGTGCAGCTGGAGCTGATTACATCCCAGGCCATGAAGGCAGGCTTCAGTGGAGGCATGGTGGTGGACTATCCTAACAGCACCAAGGCCAAAAAGTGAGTCTAACCTGGATTGGTAGTCAGCATAGAAATTTAACCAATAGAACAGGCCTCTCCAGTTAAGTCAATGATGTCATAATGAGTCAATGATGTCATAATGAGTCAATGATGGCATAATGAGTCAATGATGTCAAAATGAGTCAATGATGTCATAATGATGTCATAATGAGTCAGTGATGGCATAATGAGTCAATGATGTCAGATTCTATTTCTATGGTCATCAGCTGGTGGTCATACTAGAAACACACACACACACACACCCATGTCCTTCTGGCACGAACACTCACACTACTGACTGCTAGGAACTACTTAATTGAGGAACGGTTTTACTTACTATGACTGTGATATGTGGTTGTCCCACCTAGCTACTTTAAGATGAATGCACTTAACTGTAAGTCGCTCTGGATAAGAGTGGCTGCTAAATGACTAAAACTGGCATTCTTCTCTGATTTGTCCCCCATCAGGTTCTTCCTGTGTCTGTTCGCTGGGTTTTCAGGAAGCCTACCCAAGGTGAGGAAAAGAATAAGGGTTCATTTGGAGAGACTCTTGTCTTGAATGCTGAACGCTGATGGGTTTATGGTCCCTGTGTTTCAGGGGCTAGGGTCAGAGACAATGGACAGGGGCGTCCCAAGTCAAGTCCAATTCACAGGACAGAGGTAAAGAAATAACTTCTTCAACTGTAGAAGTGTTGTAATGATTGATTACCACCATTATGACTCATTAATCAATGCATTAACATAGTTGGCTAGATGGCATTTGGACAGGTCCCAGAGATACAGAGGGCTGTCTTCCTGCCTGATTAAAGTTACTGGCCGGCAGCTTTTCCTCCCTCTGAGATCACGTGATGTAGCAGATGGGGATATGGGAAACTCAGTCCTCAGCCTGAAGTGTCTCCACTTGCTCGTCCAAATAGGTAGCTTTTCTGTGTCTCGACTGGGTGAGACACTTAAGGGGGGTGGTCCTGTGTGTTTGCGAGACAGAGGTCCTTGTTTGGAGCCTTGGTATGAGCCGAATCAGGAGGAAATGGCTTAGCAAGCAGTGTGACGTCCTTTACAATGACACTGATCACATCTGTCAGAAGACACGGAGCTGATTTGAAGATGAAATATGTAAAACATATTGATTAGAGCTGAGGTGTCTCAATCCCTTCCTGTGTCTGCTGGTGGTCATTTCCTGTTTGTCTTTTGTACAGATCTCGCTTTAAGAACATGAAGGGCAAGTCTGCAAAGAAGGGAAAAGACTGGATCCTAGAGAAGAAGGAGAGGAGGAGAAGACAGGGCAGGTATGTACCCCTCTGCCTACTCTGTCTCATTTGGGCAGGGATCCTGGCTACTCTGTCTCATTTGGGCAGGGATCCTGATCCTGTACAGGTCAACATTTGTACCATACATTATGATGTTCATATAGCTTACAACCCCATTTGGAGGAAGCCATCAGGCTCTGTAACACAAAGGCCTCTTTGGTCTCTTACCGTCTTCCCTCTGTGCTGTGTTTTGTCTCCCAGGGAAGTCCGAGCTGACACAAAGTACACTGCCCGGCAGAGAAGGCCTCACTTCTAAACCCCCGTCAGTCCTGTGTGTTCCAGCCTGGAGGTTCACACTGATGGGGTACTACTGTCAGTCCTGTGTGACCAGAGGAGCTGTAGACTCAAATGGACTCAAATCAATCCTACTCACTTAAAAACGGGTGGATTAAAATCATTTTTTCCCCCCATTTATAAATTGACAGTTGTTTTCTTCCAGGAGTTATCTATCAATGGAATGGAAATTAATTCATGTAAATTTGAGAATGCGATTCCCACCCACGCTGCTGACTACCAGTTGCTGTGGTTACCTAGACTGGTTGCTAGGCTTTTATTTAGCTATAACATTCCTAGACGGGCCAGTTTCTGTCCAGAGGATTGGGATCGTTTCCTAGAGAGGGGACAGTTTCTGTACTTTCCACTCCTTGTGGTGTCATGTGCCACTGGAGCATAAGGAGTGGAAAGTTGTAGCTGAACAGAGACTGGCCACCAGTCTAATGCTTATCTGGTTGTGGTCCCAATCCTCTGGACAGAAAATGGCCCCTATCCTCTGGACAGAAACTGTCCCCTCTAGGATATGGCCCCTATCCTCTGGACAGAAACTGGCCCCTCTCTAGGACATGGACCGGTAGACTGCAAATAAAATATTCCCCCCTCTGATCTTGGACCCATTCTTTTGGACTATATAATTCCCCATCAATCAGCATATTCTACAGTATTTTAAAGCTGCTTTTTGGGGCGACTATCTGAATTCACATAGAAAAGTGAGTTATAGATCTGTCATTCTCATTGAAAGCAAGTCAAAGAAGCTGTAGATGTGTTCTATATGCACTTTTTCTATGCTTCCTGTTAAGTTTTTGGTTTTGTAAAACCAGCTGAAGATGTAATATTTTTGGTTCTTGAAAATATAATTCACAGCGGTTTAGACACAATAATTAAAATCTAATGTTATTTATCACATGCTGAATTCAACAGGTATAGATAGACCTTACAGGGAAGTGCTCAATTACAAGCTCTTAACCAACAATGCAGTTTTAAGTGCTAAAGTATTTACTAAAGTAAATAATAATTAAGAGTAACAATAAAATAACAATAGCGAGACTATATACAGGGGGTACCGTTTAGTAATGAGACTATATACGAGTCAATGTGCAGGGGTACCGATTAGTTGAGGTAGTATATACACTACCGGTCAAAAGTTTTAGAACACCTACTCATTCAAGGGTTTTTCTTTGTTTATAACTATTTTCTACATTGTAGAATAATAGTGAAGACATCCAAACTATGAAATAACACATATGGAATCATGTAGTAACCAAAAGAAAAAGTTAAATAAATCGAAATATATTTGAGATTCTTCAAATAGCCGCCCTTTGCCTTGATGACAGCTGTGTGTATGTTATCCTGTGTGTATGCATGTGTCTGTGTCTCTTCACAGACCTCACTGTTCCATAAGGTGTATTTTTGTATCTGTTTTTTAAATCTAATTTTACTGCTTGCATGAGGCACTTGATGTGGAGCATCATGTAGTCATGGCTCTATGTAGTAGTGTGCACCTCCCATAGTCTGTTTTGGACTTGGGGACTGTGAAGAGACCTCTGGTGGCATGTCTTGTGGGGTATGAATGGGTGTCTGTGCTATATGCCAGTAGTTCAAACGGACAGCTCGGTGCATTCAACATGACAATACATCTCATAAATACAAGTAGTGATGAAGCCAATAACTCCTCCACTTACTCACTTATGAAACACAGACACATGATAACATACACACATGGATTTTGTGTTGTACTGTAGATATGTGGTAGTAGAGTAGGGGCCTGAGGGCACACACTTAATGTGTTGTGGAATATATTGTAATGATTTTAAAATTGTATACCTGTCTTAATTTTGGTGGCCCCTAGCAAGAGTAGCTGCTGCCTTGGCAGGAACTAATGGGGATCCATAATACGCCCCAGGAAGAGTAGCTGCTGCCTTGGCAGGAACTAATAGGGATCCATAATAAACCCCAGGAAGAGTAGCTGCTGCCTTGGCAGGAACTAATAGGGATCCATAATAAACCCCAGGAAGAGTAGCTGCTGCCTTGACAGGAACTAATGGGGATCCATAATAAACCCCAGGAAGAGTAGCTGCTGCCTTGACAGGAACTAATGGGGATCCATAATAAACCCAGGAAGAGTAGCTGCTGCCTTGGCAGGAACTAATGGGGATCCATAATAAACCCCAGGAAGAGTAGCTGCTCCCTTGACAGGAACTAATGGGGATGTCACGATCGTCGTAACGTGAAAGAGAAGAGGACCAAGGCGCAGCGTGAAGTGAATACATAATCTATTTACGTACTGAAGAACACTTAAACAAAACGGAAGCTATACAAAACAAATAAGTGCAGACACTGGCAACTTACACGTAGACATAGACAATTACCTAATGACTATGGCTGCCTAAATATGGCTCCCAATCAGAGACAACGATAGACAGCTGTCTCTAATTGAGAACCAATCTAGGCAACCATAGACATGCAATCCCCTAGATTAGACCCTGCCCCATAAACATACAAGAACCCCTAGACAATACAAAACACATACATCCCCCATGTCACACCCTGACCTAACTAAAATAATAAAGAAAACAAAGATAACTAAGGCCAGGGCGTGACAGGGGATCCATAATAAATACAAATGTCGTCCATTATTTAATCTTTAAGATTTTGGGTGACAGGAATAAACAAACTGCCATGTTTCAAAGTTCTCCACAATATCTATCAACGTACAGGTTACTCCTAGCATGATGCAAAATGCATCGTACCTGCTGTATTTATTTAAGTTCCATATCTTCAAAACTTGATTGCTGATATGCAAAACATTTTGGCACTATGTCGACAATGGACCAATGAAACAAATAACAAAATATTGTTTTTGGGGTGGAATTTTCCTTTAAACAATTAACTATGCAAATAAGCGAAAGCTGTGTACATTAAGGACATGGATGAAAATAAGAGGAGGCAGGGTAGGATAGTGGTTAGAGTGTAGAGGCGGCAGGGTAGCCTAGTGGTTAGAGTGTAGAGGCGGCAGGGTAGCCTAGTGGTTAGAGTGTAGAGGCGGCAGGGTAGCCTAGTGGTTAGAGTGTAGAGGCGGCAGGGTAGCGTCGTGGTTAGAGTGTAGAGGCGGCAGGGTAGCCTAGTGGTTAGAGTGTAGAGGCGGCAGGGTAGGCTAGTGGTTAGAGTGTAGAGGCGGCAGGGTAGCCTAGTGGTTAGAGTGTAGAGGCGGCAGGGTAGCCTAGTGGTTAGAGTGTAGAGGCGGCAGGGTAGCCTAGTGGTTAGAGTGTAGAGGCGGCAGGGTAGCCTAGTGGTTAGAGTGTATAGGCGGCAGGGTAGCCTAGTGGTTAGAGTGTAGAGGCGGCAGGGTAGCCTAGTGGTTAGAGTGTAGAGGCGGCAGGGTAGCCTAGTGGTTAGAGTGTAGAGGCGGCAGGGTAGGCTAGTGGTTAGAGTGTAGAGGCGGCAGGGTAGCCTAGTGGTTAGAGTGTAGAGGCGGCAGGGTAGGCTAGTGGTTAGAGTGTAGAGGCGGCAGGGTAGCCTAGTGGTTAGAGTGTATAGGTGGCAGGGTAGCCTAGTGGTTAGAGTGTAGAGGTGGCAGGGTAGGCTAGTGGTTAGAGTGTAGAGGCGGTAGGGTAGCCTAGTGGTTAGAGTGTATAGGTGGCAGGGTAGGCTAGTGGTTAGAGTGTGGAGGTGGCAGGGTGGCCTAGTGGTTAGAGTGTAGAGGCGACAGGGTAGGCTAGTGGTTAGAGTGTATAGGCGGCAGGGTAGGCTAGTGGTTAGAGTGTGGAGGTGGCAGGGTGGCCTAGTGGTTAGAGTGTAGAGGCGACAGGGTAGCCTAGTGGTTAGAGTGTAGAGGCGGCAGGGTAGCCTAGTGGTTAGAGTGTAGAGGCGGCAGGGTAGCCTAGTGGTTAGAGTGTAGAGGCGGCAGGGTAGCCTAGTGGTTAGAGTGTAGAGGCGGCAGGGTAGCCTAGTGGTTAGAGTGTAGAGGTGGCAGGGTAGGCTAGTGGTTAGAGTGTAGAGGCGGCAGGTAGCCTAGTGGTTAGAGCGTTGGACTAGCATCCCCGAGCTGACAAGGTATAAATCTGTCGTTCTGCCACCTGAACAAGGCAGTTAACCCACCGTTCCTAGGCCGTCATTGAAAATAAGAATGTGTTCTTAACTGACTTTCCTAGTTAAATAAAGGTTAAAGAACCTGTGGTCTTCAGTGATTTAAGCAAATCAACACTCTGGTTATTAATTATAGTATTTCAGCAATTTGAGTTTTGTTTTTCAGTATAGTTGTCTTATGTTGTTAGGTTATAGTATTCTATATTTAATGTTACTCCTGAGTCACTATGTCACTATGTCACTATGTCACTATGTCACTATGTAATCCTTTTTCTTCGGTGTTATTTTAACCGACCTGGGGTTTACTTTGAAGTTAAACGTGTAGGAATAGGCCTGCCGGTGAATAGGCAGGCAGTTCAATAGGCAGGCAGTTCAATAGGCCTGCCGGTGAATAGGCAGGCAGTTCAATAGGCAGGCAGTTCAATAGGCCTGCCGGTGAATAGGCAGGCAGTTCAATAGGCAGGCAGTTCAATAGGCCTGCCGGTGAATAGGCAGGCAGTTCAATAGGCCTGCCGGTGAATAGGCAGGCAGTTCAATAGGCCTGCCGGTGAATAGGCAGGCAGTTCAATAGGCAGGCAGTTCAATAGGCCTGCCGGTGAATAGGCAGGCAGTTCAATAGGCAGGCAGTTCAATAGGCCTGCCGGTGAATAGGCAGGCAGTTCAATAGGCCTGCCGGTGAATAGGCAGGCAGTTCAATAGGCCTGCCGGTGAATAGGCAGGCAGTTCAATAGGCCTGCCGGTGAATAGGCAGGCAGTTCAATAGGCAGGCAGTTCAATAGGCCTGCCGGTGAATAGGCCTGCCGGTGAATAGGCAGGCAGTTCAATAGGCAGGCAGTTCAATAGGCCTGCCGGTGAATAGGCAGGCAGTTCAATAGGCCTGCCGGTGAATAGGCAGGCAGTTCAATAGGCCTGCCGGTGAATAGGCAGGCAGTTCAATAGGCAGGCAGTTCAATAGGCCTGCCGGTGAATAGGCAGGCAGTTCAATAGGCAGGCAGTTCAATAGGCCTGCCGGTGAATAGGCCTGCCGGTGAATAGGCAGGTAGTTCAATAGGCAGGCAGTTCAATAGGCCTGCCGGTGAATAGGCAGGCAGTTCAATAGGCCTGCCGGTGAATAGGCCTGCCGGTGAATAGGCAGGCAGTTCAATAGGCAGGCAGTTCAATAGGCCTGCCGGTGAATAGGCAGGCAGTTCAATAGGCAGGCAGTTCAATAGGCCTGCCGGTGAATAGGCAGGCAGTTCAATAGGCAGGCAGTTCAATAGGCCTGCCGGTGAATAGGCAGGCAGTTTAATAGGCAGGCAGTTCAATAGGCCTGCCGGTGAATAGGCCTGCCGGTGAATAGGCAGGCAGTTCAATAGGCCTGCCGGTGAATAGGCGGGCAGTTCAATAGGCCTGCCGGTGAATAGGCAGGCAGTTCAATAGGCCTGCCGGTGAATAGGCAGGCAGTTCAATAGGCCTGCCGGTGAATAGGCAGGCAGTTCAATAGGCAGGCAGTTCAATAGGCCTGCCGGTGAATAGGCAGGCAGTTCAATAGGCAGGCAGTTCAATAGGCCTGCCGGTGAATAGGCCTGCCGGTGAATAGGCAGGCAGTTCAATAGGCAGGCAGTTCAATAGGCCTGCCGGTGAATAGGCAGGCAGTTCAATAGGCAGGCAGTTCAATAGGCCTGCCGGTGAATAGGCCTGCCGGTGAATGTGCCTGCCGGTGAATAGGCCTGCCGGTGAATAGGCCTGCTGGTGAATAGGCCTGCCGGTGAATAGGCCTGCCAGTGAAGTCAGTCATTAATACAGACATGATATTATTGACATGGCAGGAAGATCAGAATGAACCAAGAGGTTGTGAGTTCAAATACCAAGCAGGAAGATCAGAATGAACCAAGAGGTTGTGAGTTCAAATACCAAGCAGGAAGATCAGAATGACATGAACAGGTTGGAGGTCAGAGACCTGGCAGTGTGGTGCCAGGACAACAACCTCTCCCTCAACGTGAGCAAGACAAAGGAGATGATTGTGGACTAACAGGAAAAGGAGGGCCGAGCACGCCCCCATTAATATCGACGAGGCTGTAGTGGAGCAGGTTGAGAGTTTCAAGTTCCTTGGTGTCCACATCACCATCAAACTATCATGGTCCAAACACACCAAAACATTCGTGAAGAGGGCACGACAAAACCTATTCCCCTCACGATTCTGATAAGATTTGGCATGGATCCCCAGAGCCTCAAAAATGTATACAGCTGCACCATCGAGAGCATCCTGACCGGTTGCATCACCGCCTGGTATGGCAACTGCTCGGCATCTGACCGTAATGCTCGATGGGAACACATTGAACTTTAGATTTTTATTCAGTACATGAAAACTTTAATATTTATTTTTGTGTGCACTACGTCAATGCGCACTGATTTATATTCAAACCAAGTACATTTGCTCTGAACACACCACTGATGGGAAAAGTAGCATATTTTCATTATGCAGATTTTAGAATATTTGCATGAAAATCTGTTGGCCAATTAGAACCCTAGCTAGAGAGATGGAAGATTCCAGAATATCAAGTCACTTCCGTGAAACACTGAATAAACAACACAAAGAGTTATCTATCCAAAATGGAGATGTATGGATAAACCACTTCTCCAACCTTTTCGACCCTATAACAAAGAACCAAGCTATTGTAATCATGTATGTCAAAATGTGTCAAATATTGAAGTTGTAAACACTATGTTAAAAGCAATGTGTGGGTGTCCCTTGCATTGCCAAAAGACAAACAACTGTGATTGGATCAGTGGATCACCAATCAGGACCTTGATGGGCAAGGCAACAGTAACAAGAGGTGACGTGTAATGAAACTAGGGTGCAAAAAAAACATTTATTTTACGACCATCACGTGACGTCCCGGGACAAACCGGGAACTAGACAAAACCTCCAAGAGACCATGACACAACCTCCGAAGAACGTTGTAAAAAAACATACTCGGGGACCAAATGTTTCAGACAACGACAGAGAGAGAAGAGCCGTAGGAGCACAAAGCTCATTGGGAAACACATTGACTGAGGGATAAATCACTTTATGTCCTGTCTGCGGTGCGAATGGAAGCCAGGGTGTATTGCTGCTGCTTGGGTTTGATTGAACTGTCAGTCGAGGAAGAAGTGTCTCTCAGGCCCAATCTCAAATGGACCTCTAAACCCTACGCTCTATTCACTTGTGAAGATCTGAGAGGATATGATTGGTGTAAGTAAACTGGTGAAACGTCCACTTAGCCTATCACAGGGCAAGGTAGAGCTATTACCATATTGCTTACAACAAGTGCATATGGTTTAAGGCTTAGGGGTTGACTTGGGATTGGGCCTATGTGTTAGGGGAGGATTAGGCTATAAACTTATCTCGTCAGTGGTTTGTAAAAGTTATACACTATGATTATTTCTCTCTGCCTGTGTATGTATTTGAGTGTGTGTGTTGTGATACACCTCCTTGTGAGGGCTGAGGGGTGTTCTGTCTGTCTAACGACAGGCTGAGGGGTGTTCTGTCTGTCTAACATCAGGCTGAGGGGTGTTCTGTCTGTCTAACAACAGGCTGAGGGGTGTTCTGTCTGTCTAACAACAGGCTGAGGGGTGTTCTGTCTGTCTAACATCAGGCTGAGGGGTGTTCTGTCTGTCTAACAACAGGCTGAGGGGTGTTCTGTCTGTCTAACAACAGGCTGAGGGGTGTTCTGTCTGTTTATCTAACAACAGGCTGAGGGGTGTTCTGTCTGTCTAACATCAGGCTGAGGGGTGTTCTGTCTGTCTAACAACAGGCTGAGGGGTGTTCTGTCTATCTAACAACAGGCTGAGGGGTGTTCTGTCTGTCTAACAACAGGCTGAGGGGTGTTCTGTCTATCTAACAACAGGCTGAGGGGTGTTCTGTCTGTCTAACAACAGGCTGAGGGGTGTTCTGTCTGTCTGTTTATCTAACAACAGGCTGAGGGGTGTTCTGTCTGTCTAACAACAGGCTGAGGGGTGTTCTGTTTATCTAACAACAGGCTGAGGGGTGTTCTGTCTGTCTAACAACAGGCTGAGAGGTGTTCTGTCTGTCTAACAACAGGCTGAGGGGTGTTCTGTTTATCTAACAACAGGCTGAGGGGTGTTCTGTCTGTCTAACAACAGGCTGAGGGGTGTTCTGTCTGTCTAACAACAGGCTGAGGGGTGTTCTGTCTGTCTGTTTATCTAACAACAGGCTGAGGGGTGTTCTGTCTGTCTAACAACAGGCTGAGGGGTGTTCTGTCTGTCTAACAACAGGCTGAGGGGTGTTCTGTCTGTCTAACAACAGGCTGAGAGGTGTTCTGTCTGTCTAACAACAGGCTGAGGGGTGTTCTGTCTGTCTGTTTATCTAACAACAGGCTGAGGGGTGTTCTGTCTATCTAACAACAGGCTGAGGGGTGTTCTGTCTGTCTAACAACAGGCTGAGGGGTGTTCTGTCTATCTAACAACAGGCTGAGGGGTGTTCTGTCTATCTAACAACAGGCTGAGGGGTGTTCTGTTTATCTAACAACAGGCTGAGGGGTGTTCTATCTGTCTAACAACAGGCTGAGGGGTGTTCTGTTTATCTAACAACAGGCTGAGGGGTGTTCTATCTGTCTAACAACAGGCTGAGGGGTGTTCTGTTTATCTAACAACAGGCTGAGGGGTGTTCTATCTGTCTAACAACAGGCTGAGGGGTGTTCTGTTTATCTAACAACAGGCTGAGGGGTGTTCTATCTGTCTAACAACAGGCTGAGGGGTGTTCTGTCTATCTAACATCAGGCTGAGGGGTGTTCTGTCTATCTAACATCAGGCTGAGGGGTGTTCTGTCTGTCTAACAACAGGCTGAGGGGTGTTCTGTCTGTCTAACATCAGGCTGAGGGGTGTTCTGTTTATCTAACAACAGGCTGAGGGGTGTTCTGTCTGTCTAACAACAGGCTGAGGGGTGTTCTGTCTGTCTAACAACATGCCGAGGGGTGTTCTGTCTGTCTAACAACAGGCTGAGGGGTGTTCTGTCTGTCTAACAACAGGCTGAGGGGTGTTCTGTCTATCTAACAACAGGCTGAGGGGTGTTCTGTCTGTCTAACATCAGGCTGAGGGGTATTCTGTCTGTCTAACAACAGGCTGAGGGGTGTTCTGTCTATATCCCTGTGAGGGCTGAGCGGTGTTCTGTCTGTCTAACAACAGGCTGAGGGGTGTTCTGTCTCTCTAACAACAGGCTGAGGGGTGTTCTGTCTATCTAACAACAGGCTGAGGGGTGTTCTGTCTGTCTAACAACAGGCTGAGGGGTGTTCTGTCTATCTAACAACAGGCTGAGGGGTGTTCTGTCTGTCTAACATCAGGCTGAGGGGTATTCTGTCTGTCTAACAACAGGCTGAGGGGTGTTCTGTCTGTCTAACAACAGGCTGAGGGGTGTTCTGTCTGTCTAACAACAGGCTGAGGGGTGTTCTGTCTATCTAACAACAGGCTGAGGGGTGTTCTGTCTGTCTAACATCAGGCTGAGGGGTATTCTGTCTGTCTAACAACAGGCTGAGGGGTGTTCTGTCTATATCCCTGTGAGGGCTGAGCGGTGTTCTGTCTGTCTAACAACAGGCTGAGGGGTGTTCTGTCTCTCTAACAACAGGCTGAGGGGTGTTCTGTGTTGAGCTCAGTGTGCCCTGTCTATTGCAAACAGCAGACAGCTGGACTGGAGTCAGCCGATCAATAGGACAAGCAAACAGGGAGAACGGTCAATATATTTACACTGCAGGCTGACTCGAGAGAGGGGGAGAGAGGAGAGGGAGGGAGGGTGGGAGCGAGAGAGGGAGGGGGTAGGGAGATATGTTGTATACAGGATGAGAAAACAAGATTATTCCTAAATTAGCTAAACCACAACCCTACCTCTGGATTCATGTCCACATCCTGGTTCAACCCTACCCCTAGCTACATGGAAGCCTCGGTGAGAGACAGAGGGGTTGACCCTATAGAGAGCAGAGTGGAGGAAGCCTCAGTGAGAAAACAGCAATGGACAAGGCATATTGACATTAGGGAGAGGCATGCGTAGCCGAGTGATCATTGGTTCCAGTGAGTAGCTGGGCGGACTGGAGACATGGCGATTCAGACAGCTAGCGGGCCGGGGCAAGCAGGCTAGCAGAAGGGCCTTAGAGGGACGTCGCGACGGAAGAAGTCTGTTGTAGCCCCCTCGTGCGGTTACGTCGGCAGACCAGTCGTAATGAATCAGCAGGGGTCGTGTAGTAAAAGGGTCCAGGCCAATTGGCAAAATAGGTATTGTAGCCCAGGGAAATTGGCTGATGGACCTCTTCAGCTAACAGTCCGGTGTGCTCTAGACAGCTAGCGGGCCGCGGTTAGCAGGCTAGCAGATGGGCATTCAGGGGACGTTGCGACGGAGGAGCCTTTTGAAAAAAAAAACTCGGGCAGATTACGTCGGTAGTCCAGTCATGATGGATCGGCGGGGCTGCGTATCGGCAATAAAAGGGGTCCAGGTAAATTGGCAAAATAGGTATTGTAGCCCAAGGAGTGGCTGATGGACCTCTTCAGCTAGCCGGGAGATGGGCCTAGCATAGACTAGCTCCAGGCTGATTGGTGCTTGCTTCGGGACAGAGACGTTAGCCAGGAGAAGCCAATCGGATAGCAGCTAGCTAGCTGCGATGATCCAGGTGAAGAGATGCAGAGCTTGCGGTAGGAATCCGGAGATATGGAGAAAAAGAAGTCCGATAAGCTCTGTGTTGAATCACGCTGTGCAGACTGGCAGGAGTTGTCCGGGCTAAAGGTTAGCTGATGACCGCTAGCAGTGGCTAGCTGACTACTAGCTAAAACATATTAAGTATACTGAACAAAAATATCAGCGTAACATGTAACAATTTCAATGTTTTTACTGAGTTACAGTTCATATAAGGAAATAAGTCCATTTAAATAAATTGATTAGGCCCTAGTCTATTGATTTCACATGTAGCCATGGGTGGGCCTGGGAGGGCATAGGATCACCAACACAGCAGACAGGCCCACGCACTGGGGAGCCAGGCCCAGCCAATCAGAATGAGCTTTTCCCCATAAAAGAGCTTTATTACAGACAGAAATACTCCTCAGCTTTTTGTGTGTATGGAACATTTTTGGGATTTTTTATTTCAGATCATGAAACATGGGACCAACACTTATATTTTAGTTCAATGTATATTTGTTCTTTGTCACTTATTCTTAGTATTTAATACTTAGTATTTCATATTTTTTTGTGGTCCACTTAAAGGATTGCTGCAGATCGTGAGTTATTTATTTTCCTATTCCTATTGCCAATATTTCTGTTTTTTTCCGCATGCATTTTATATCCTGAGATTTGCGACCAACACTTTACATGTTGCATTGTTATTTTTGTTCTGTGTAGTTGAAAAGTTGTTAATTAGCTGAAATGCTAAAGTTATCCGTGATGAGATTCGAACTCGTGACCAACCCACCCCACATTTGTTTTTTTGACTGTCTTATGTAGCAATACCAAATGTATCATATCATACTTATTTGAGTGTCCTGAATTTACAATTACTATGTTACGTCTTGTCTATGAGACCGGGCTGTCTCTCCAGGTTCTGTGGAGCCGTCTATGAGACCGGGCTGTCTCTCCAGGTTCCGTGGAGCCGTCTATGAGACCGGGCTGTCTCTCCAGGTTCTGTGGAGCCGTCTATGAGACCGGGCTGTCTCTCCAGGTTCTGTGGAGCCGTCTATGAGACCGGGCTGTCTCTCCAGGTTCCGTGGAGCCGTCTATGAGACCGGGCTGTCTCTCCAGGTTCTGTGGAGCTGTCTATGAGACCGGGCTGTCTCTCCAGGTTCTGTGGAGCCGTCTATGAGACCGGGCTGTCTCTCCAGGTTCTGTGGAGCCGTCTATGAGACCGGGCTGTCTCTCCAGGTTCTGTGGAGCCGTCTATGAGACCGGGCTGTCTCTCCAGGTTCTGTGGAGTCGTATATGAGACCGGGCTGTCTCTCCAGGTTCCGTGGAGCCGTCTATGAGACCGGGCTGTCTCTCCAGGTTCCGTGGAGCCGTCTATGAGACCAGGCTGTCTCTCCAGGTTCCGTGGAGCCGTCTATGAGACCGGGCTGTCTCTCCAGGTTCTGTGGAGCCGTCTATGAGACCGGGCTGTCTCTCCAGGTTCTGTGGAGCCGTCTATGAGACCGGGCTGTCTCTCCAGGTTCTGTGGATCTATCAGAGAGAACAGCCTCAATCGGGATCGCACCCATTCATGTTAGATTTGGACTATGTAATGTTTATCTTTGAAAGTGATAGCTCGTCAGTGTGTCAAAGTGTCGGGGGAGTGGAAGTAATCGTTATCTCTGCAGCCTCAGTTGATCTGTGGTCAAAGTACGTCCATACAGGGTACTAGTGCTCTCCAGACAGTTGTTCTTGTTCGTGGAGTCACGCTATAAACACTTTTTTTTGGGGTGGAAAAACTACAGAAAATGTTGCAGGGATGAAGCAGGAAAAGAGTCAACACAAGGAGTTCCTGGAGAATATCAGTGTTCTGAAATGGATATGTAGCTTTGTCCTGTTAGGTCCGGCTTGTATTGGATTGATGATGTACCTTCTGTTGACCTCTCTGTGGCCGCTGCCTGTTCTCTACTTCGTGTGGCAGTTGACGGACTGGCACACACCTGAAAGAGGGGGTAGGAGAAGTGCATTTGTGAGAAACTGGAAAGTGTGGAAGCACGTTAGGGACTACTTTCCAATGAAGTTAGTGAAAACGGCGGAGTTGAACCCGAACAAGAACTACATCTTAGGGTGTCATCCTCATGGGGTGTTCAGTATCGGAGCCTTTGCCTCTTTTAGCACCGAGGCCTGTGGCTTTATGGACCTCTTTCCCGGGGTGCGCTCCTGCCTCTGCATCCTGGGTGGCCTCTTCAAGATCCCCCTCTACAGGGAATATGCCATGGCCACAGGTTGTTGTCCAGTCAGCAAGCCCAGTCTTGCGCACCTTCTGTCTAAAAGTGGACAAGGCAATGCGGTGGTGATTGTGATAGGGGGCGCTGCTGAGTCACTGTTGAGCCTGCCTGGGGTCAACACTGTGGTTATGAAACAGAGGAAAGGCTTCGTCCGCGTGGCCCTGGAGTTTGGGGCTGACCTGGTGCCCGTCTACTCGTATGGGGAGAACAATATGTTCCACCAGGTGATCTTCCCAGAGGGGAGTGTGGGCTGGAGGTTACAGCAACTCTTTAAGAAGATCATGAGCTTTTCCCCGTGTCTGTTTGTAGGTGAACGCTGGTTCTGGATGCCTTACCACTGCCCGGTCACCACTGTAGTGGGTAGTCCTATCCCAGTGCCCAAGAGGCCTTCTCCCACTCAAAAGGAGGTGGACCACTATCATGGCCTATACATGGAATCCCTGGCCAAGCTCTTCAATGAACACAAGACCAGCTGTGGACTCTCAGACAGCCACGAGCTACGGATCGTATAGACCAATCATTTAGACAGCTCCCCACGAGGACATAGTGAATGATATTGTAGTCTATTGATCTCCACAGTGAGACGATTTCAATCCACACATTCCAACTAGAGCATCTGATCCAGAGAGGTCACAATCATTGATCCCTGGATTACCCAAGATGCCTGGCGAATAGCTTCTGACTGTATTTACTGTAAGAATCAACACAAATCTCACGTAATTTGGGCAGGTGCTTGTTTACGTAATCTGTCCTTGTGATATAATTTTTGAATCACTTTTTTTTAAAGACTACAATTGGAACAGCGCACGTGATTTATACTCTCCATTTCATAAAAAAAACAACAACAGTGATTGATTGTGTGACTAAGGATTTATAAAGAAATATACTGGGCGGACATGTTGAGTACAATCAGACTTTGTAGTTACCAGCAGCAATCTGAGTGAAGGTTATCAGGGAGTTTATCAGGGATCTTATTAACAGTCTTTCATGTATAATAACTCAAACCTTTTTGAATAAGTTGTGCACTAGAGTAATATATTGAAAAGTATGACTTTCTATTTCAATAAATTTGACTTGTGGTGAGGGTCAGTTTTGACCAGTTTAATTTATTTATTTTAAGAAAGAGAACACACTCTGCCTCACCAACTACCATGACAATACAACTGAACCACACACACACACACACACACACACACACACACACACACACACACACACACACACACACACACACACACACACACACACACACACACACACACACACACACACACACACACACACACACACACACACACACACACACTATTGACATCCTTGTCACCTGATACATCGTTAATATCGAATATCCCTTTGCATTTTTAAATAATTTTTTGATCTCACCATTGTTCACTTACATTTAGCAGCTCTAATTACCTTTGGGTGGCCTAGATTTCCTCCATCTCAGTGTGTGTGTGTGTGTGTGGGTGTCTGTGTCTTAGATACCTTAGCCAAACAGTTTAAACCAGTTCCATGCATAGTAACATAATTACTCCAACCATTTGCACAACACAGTAACACAACGCTGTAAATTCATCAAACACCCCACCGCCTCAGGAAAGGACAATTTCTTGTTTTTAGATCCATAATTTATTAGTGTCATTGAGATATCTCACAGTAATTCTCTATGTCCTTTACCCTATGACCGGAGCATATACTTTACACTGGTCTTCTCTGAAGGAGTATATTCCTTCACATCGGGAACGCAGTTGATATGGGGGATGTGTGTGTGTGTGTCTGGGTGGGTGGTTGGTGTGCCAAGAAGATAAGTGAGGTGTGTGCGTGTGAGAGCCAGGAGTTGAGTCAAACATAATTAGGACTGGGCTGTGATGACAGAGACAGTCTAACCAGTTGAGCTCTGACCTGCCGGCTGGTTGCACTGAGAGGGAAATGATTCTCGGGCAGAAACAGACTGCTGTCTGGGCTTGGGCGGTATCCAGATTGTCAAACCTTTATACCGACCTTGTGCCATACCGTGATATTCAGTAATACCGGCACTGAGCACAAGGGGCGCTGTTTCCAAACCTCACTGTTAGCAATGCTAACAAGTACATGTAAAATCCCATAGAGAATGCTAACTAAATGCTAACGAGCGCATTGCAAACATTTTGTACAGTTTCTGACCTAAACCACACAAGTAACTAAAAAATGCTAGCTAGATAGCTAACAAGCTACTAAATTAGCAAACCAAATGCAGAACTGCTGAGCATTTAGCACATTTTAGACAGTTAACGTAATAGTTCTAAGATATCTATCTGGTAAATATCTAATAAATAAAAATACTGTAAATCAAATAAATAATAATAATACATAAATAAATAAAATAATACTGCACAGTTTCCTAAGGACTAGAAGCGAAGCTGCATTCACTGTTGTGCAACACGCGCAAGGGATCTAGTTACAGAATACAAGATGACGTAGAGATGGCGACTCACAAGGCGCCGGTCACTCATCGTTGTGTGCTTGTAAACAAACACCATATGACACGTGACTGGGGACTACCATAAACTTCATAATAATGTGACAGGTGAAATGAAGAAAGCAATTTTCTTTTATCTCCTAGCGTATTGCACAAGTTGACTGCAGGCACCTACTTAAAAAGTAGCTACAAATATTAAAATGAATAAAAATACTTAAAATAAATTGTTTCAACGGTATTGACTGTATTAAAAAGATGTTAAATATTTTTCCAAATACCCCGGTATACGGTGTATACGGTATACGGCCAAGCCTACTGCTGTCATCACATACTGTAGAACTTCAACCCTCTGTCATAGAGCCTACCTTATGCTGTCGAAAGCCTGACGTTATAGAGCCTATTTTAAGCTGTCGTAAGCCTGACTTAACAGAACGCTCTGTTATAGAGCCTATTTTAGGCTGTCGTAAGCCTGACTTAACAGAACCCTCTGTTATAGAGCCTATTTTAGGCTGTCGTAAGCCTGACTTAACAGAACCCTCTGTTATAGAGCCTATTTTAGGCTGTCGTAAGCCTGACATATCAGAACCCTCTGTCATAGAGCCTACTTTATGCTGTCGTAAGCCTGACTTAACAGAACCCTCTGTTATAGAGCCTACTTTAAGCTGTCATAAGCCTGACTTAACAGAACCCTCTGTTATAGAGCCTACTTTAGGGTGCCATAAGCCTCTGTGTCAAGAAGCCTACTTTATCTGGTAATAGAGCTTTTTACATCAACAGAACCTCAAAGTATGCATTGCTGTAACAAGTATTATTGAGCAGACCTTATGAAATGCAACAACGAATATCAGTATATCACAAAATGATGAAACACTGTGGTAAGTCATTGTCAGGGGAGTGAGATTCACAGTCGATAAGCACATCTGCTCCTGCTACGCCCTCTGGTGTTCAACCGGTGTCTTCTTCACCTGCAGTTACTCCCCTTGTACACTCTTTCTCTCTCCCTCTCTGTGTGATTGTGTGGTTGGAGACAGGTGTGCTGGAGTCAGAGCAGATCCCTACCAGCTGCAACTCGTTCCATAATCAAGACCTCTACAAATACTCAGTCCTGCCACTTCCACTCTGCCAGATCGTAATCTCTGCTCAGTCAGATCATGATTCTAGCCATTTATGATTATTCAAGATCCTGTTACTCTGCTGTGCCTGTTTCCCTGTCTGACACTGTTTATCCTCTCATTGCAGTTTACCGCTCTGTCTCTGGCTCCTGTCTCCTGTTCCACATCTCACCTCCCAACTACCTTGCTCTGAATTTTACTCACCACCACTACCTTGGATTCCCATCAGGACCTGTTAACCCTGTTCTACCCAGCTCACTCCAACCTCGCTCTACACATCTGGTTTTTCTGCAACTCATCCGAGCTTCCCCGGATCTGCACTCCACATCTCCCTGTGTAACATCTCTGTTTCCTCATCTGAGTCTGCTCTTGGGTTCCCCTGTGTCGCTCCGCTTAACAAGCATGTTAAAACACAGTGTTGCTGTCACCAACACGGCGGGTTATCTAGTGGTTAGAGCGTTGGACCAGTAACCGAAAGGTTGCTGGATCGAATCCCCAAGCTGACAAGGTAAAAATCTGTCGTTCTGCCCCCTGAACAAGGCAGTTAACCCACTGTTCCTAGGCCGTCATTGTAAATAAGAATTTGTTCTTAACTGACTTGCCTCGTTAAATAAAGGTATAAAAAAAATACTGACCTCTCATCACTCTCCGATGCGTCCCAAATGGCACCCTATTCCTTATGTAGTGAAGTCATTTTGTAGTGCACTACATAGGGAGTAGGGTTTAATTTGGGATGCAGCCCCTCCTCTACTGTGCTTTGTCCCTCCATCCCTCCTCTCTGTCCCTCTCTGTCTGGTCTTGTGTCTCTCTGCCAGTGTTCTCTCTAGGGAGTCTTTCTGCAGCTGAGGTTGATGAATAGGGAGTAGTGCTGATTAGAGCCAGAGACATACAGTGCGTTCAGAAAGAATTCAGACCCCTTGACTTTTTCCACATTTTGTTACGTTACAGCCTTATTCTAAAACGCAGTGTTGTAATTGTCTAAAACAAGCAGACAACAAGAACATTGTGTTTGATTTTTTTGTTGTTGCTGTGAGCCGATGGGGTAACCTAGGTAACCACAGGCTGTTTACCCTACAGGTGGGCAGAGTCGCGACGTTCTAGCTAATACCGGACTGGGTCTATCCCTGGAGGCAGTCAATAATATCTGTTGGCTGATTGGTTGAGCCTTCTTGGGTGCGTGACGTCGCACAACCCTTGCCAAAACACAAAACATGGTGGACAACTTCTCTCACCTCAGCTCTGAAACCAGTAGTAAACACCTTCAGTTACAGGGCCTTTAGGAAGTATTCACACCCCTTGACCTTTTTCCACATTTAGTTGTTACATCCTGAATTTAAAATTGATTACATTTAGATTTTTTTGTCACTGGCCTACACACAATACCCCATAATGTCAAAGTGGAATTGTTTTTACATTTTTACAAATGAATAAAAAATGAAAAGCTGAAACGTCTTGAATCGATAAGTATTCGACCCCTTTGTTATGGGAAAACTTCCTAAGAGTGGTCTCTTCTCCATCAATTTACTTTGAATATTCATTGAGGGGTGGTGAATATTCAATGAGGGATGTTCAATATTCGATGAGAGGTGTTGTCGTCAACCGCCTGAATTCTATGGCAAAGGTATTACAAATGAATCAACCTCATGAATATGCATAGACTGTCTCGAATTTCAGCAGGGACAGCTCTGATATAAAGTGTTTGTTTTTTCTCAAAGTTGCCAGGATGTCACTTGCATCACACTTATATCAGTACACTCCTAACAACCTAAAGCATTACCAAACGTCTATTAGATCAAATAAGCATTACGTATCAAAATAGCAATTCATGTTTATCTTGACTAAATTCAACGTACTCTCATTGCCCCCATACAAAAAAACTCCTCACTTGCTTTAATAATTCATGATCTGCTTAACATGGACAAATTTTTTGGGTGGAGAAAATCCTCTCACTTCGCCTCTTCCTCTCTGCTAACAGTTACAGGGGGTTTGACTAGATGGGATACACTTTATGTCAGAATTGACCAGAATTGACCATTCGTAGCAGGTTAGGAGAACTTAAGCAGCATGTTAGGATAATTAATGTAGCAGGTTAGGATAATTAACATAACAGGTTAGGATAATTAACGTAACAGGTTAGGATAATTAACATAACATGTTAGGATAATTAACATAACAGGTTAGGATAATTAACGTAACAGGTTAGGATAATTAACATAACAGGTTAGGATAATTAACATAACAGGTTAGGATAATTAACGTAACCGGTTAGGATAATTAACTTAACAGGTTAGGATAATTAACGTAACAGGTTAGGATAATTAACGTAACAGGTTAGGATAATTAACGTAACAGGTTAGGATAATTAACGTAACAGGTTAGGATAATTAACATAACATGTTAGGATAATTAACATAACAGGTTAGGATAATTAACGTAACCGGTTAGGATAATTAACTTAACAGGTTAGGATAATTAACGTAACAGGTTAGGATAATTAACGTAACAGGTTAGGATAATTAACGTAACAGGTTAGGATAATTAACGTAACATGTTAGGATAATTAACGTAACAGGTTAGGATAATTAACGTAGCAGGTTAGGATAATTAACGTAACATGTTAGGATAATTAATGTAACAGGTTAGGATAATTAACGTAACAGGTTAGGATTGGCAGTCAGGAAGGCCATAAAGATCATCAAGGACAACAACCACCCAAGCCACTGCCTGTTCACCCCGCTATCATCCAGAAGGCGAGGTCAGTACAGGTGCATCAAAGCAGGGACCGAGAGACTGAAAAACAGCTTCTATCTCAAGGCCATCAGACTGTTAAACAGCCACCACTAACATTTAGCGGCCGCTGCCAACATACTGACTCAACTCCAGCCACTTTAAAAATGGGAATTGATGGAAATTATGTAAAAATGTACCACTAGCCACTTTAAACAATGCCACTTAATATAATGTTTACATACCCTACATTACCCATCTCATATGTATATACTGTACTCTATATCATCTACTGCATCTTGCCATCTTTATGTAATACATGTACCACTAGCCACTTTAAACTATGCCACTTTATGTTTACATACCCTACAGTACTCATCTCATATGTATATACCGTACTCTATACCATCTACTGCATCTTGCCATGCCGTTCTGTACCACCACTCATTCATATATCTTTATGTACATATTCTTTATCCCTTTACACTTGTGTGTGTGTATAAGGTAGTAGTTGTGGAATTGTTAGGTTAGATTACTTGTTGGTTATTACTGCATTGTCGGAACTAGAAGCACAAGCATTTCGCTACACTCGCATTAACATCTGCTAACCATGTGTATGTGACTAATAAAATTTGATTTGATTTAATTAACGTAACATGTTAGGATAATTAATGTAACAGGTTAGGATAATTAACGTAGCAGGTTAGGATAATTAACGTAACATGTTAGGATAATTAACGTAACACAAACAGCACAAAACTAATGAAACAAATAGAAACACAAGGCTTTATCGTTGTTTTTTTACAGAAATGTTTGGTGATTGACTAGGAATGCCTCGGAGATCGACCAGTCGATCACGACCGACCGGTTGGTGACCACAGGTTTAGAGAACCATGAGAGTGTCCCAAATGGCACCCTATTCCCTATATAGTGCACTACTTTTAACCAGTTTGACCAGAGCCTTGGTCAAAAGTAGTGTGCACTACATAGGGAATAGGGTGTCATTTGGGACACATTTCATAAATGGATACTATGAACAGTTGAGATCCCCACAGCAGATCCCCCCCCCCCCCCCCCCTCTTAGCTGCCCTGGTCTCTGCGACCCCTCCTACTTAAATAACATAGTGGCCTGTGTGAGGGCAGGGAGGGACTGGAGCGTATCGGTCACGACTGGTTTAATAACGAGAACCTCTCAGCGACCAGTGATCCACGGAAGAAAGGGAGATAAAATCCAATTTAGTGTACTACCTGTGCGCACTATGTCTGTAATAGGGAGCCGTTTAGGACGAAGCCACAGCAGTTAACTGTGTGTCTCTAATTGACCTGTACAATAAGAACTGAATAATAATAGCACAATAATAATAAGGTTAGTAATGAGACTATATACAGAGGGTACTGGTACAGAGTCAATGTGCAGGGGTACAGGTTAGTAATGAGGCTATATACAGGGGTACAGGTTAGTAATGAGACTATATACAGGGGTACAGGTTAGTAATGAGGCTATATACAGGGGTACAGGTTAGTAATGAGGCTATATACAGGGGTACAGGTTGGTAATGAGGCTATATACAGGGGGTACGGGTACAGAGTCAATGTGCAGGGGTACAGGTTAGTAATGAGGCTATATACAGGGGGTACAGGTTAGTAATGATACTATATACAGGGGGTACAGGTTGGTAATGAGGCTATATACAGGGGTACAGGTTAGTAATGAGGCTATATACAGGGGTACAGGTTAGTAATGATACTATATACACGGGGTACTGGTACAGAGTCAATGTGCAGGGGTACAGGTTAGTAATGAGGCTATATACAGGGGGTACAGGTTAGTAATGATACTATATACAGGGGTACAGGTTGGTAATGAGGCTATATACAGGGGTACAGGTTAGTAATGAGGCTATATACAGGGGTACAGGTTAGTAATGAGACTATATACAGGGGTACAGGTTAGTAATGATACTATATACACGGGGTACAGGTTGGTAATGAGGCTATATACAGGGGTACAGGTTAGTAATGAGGCTATATACAGGGGTACAGGTTAGTAATGATACTATATACACGGGGTACTGGTACAGAGTCAATGTGCAGGGGTACAGGTTAGTAATGAGGCTATATACAGGGGGTACAGGTTAGTAATGATACTATATACAGGGGTACAGGTTGGTAATGAGGCTATATACAGGGGTACAGGTTAGTAATGAGGCTATATACAGGGGTACAGGTTAGTAATGAGACTATATACAGGGGTACAGGTTAGTAATGATACTATATACACGGGGTACAGGTTGGTAATGAGGCTATATACAGGGGTACAGGTTAGTAATGATACTATATACACGGGGTACAGGTTGGTAATGAGGCTATATACAGGGGTACAGGTTAGTAATGAGGCTATATACAGGGGTACAGGTTAGTAATGAGGCTATATACAGGGGTACAGGTTAGTAATGAGGCTATATACAGGGGGTACAGGTTAGTAATGAGACTATATACAGGGGTACAGGTTAGTAATGAGGCTATATACAGAGGGTACTGGTACAGAGTCAATGTGCAGGGGTACAGGTTAGTAATGAGGCTATATACAGGGGTACAGGTTAGTAATGAGACTATATACAGGGGTACAGGTTAGTAATGAGGCTATATACAGGGGGTACCGGTTAGTAATGAGCCTATATACAGGGGGTACAGGTTAGTAATGAGACTATATACAGGGGTACAGGTTAGTAATGAGACTATATACGGGGGTACAGGTTAGTAATGAGACTATATACAGGGGTACAGGTTAGTAATGAGACTATATACAGGGGGTACAGGTTAGTAATGAGACTATATACAGGGGTTACAGGTTAGTAATGAGGCTATATATAGGGGTACAGGTTAGTAATGAGACTATATACAGGGGTACAGTTGATTTTATTATAGTTATTCAATGAGCTATTTGTGTGTCTAAAATGGGGAAACGCTTCTATTTTCTCTCGCCGATCCATCATGAAAAGTAACATTTTCCTCAGAGATTTCAAGATGCGTTGTGAGAACATTGTTCCACAGCTCCAAAGGCTGAAGTCTTGTTCCAAATGGTAGCCTTTTCTCTACGTAGTCCACTACTGTTGAACAGGGCCCCATAGAGATCTGGTCTGAAGTAGTGCACTATATAGGGAACTGTGTGGCATTGGGGACACAACCCACAACCCTGCAACACAAGATCGGCTTTGTCACCGTCAGACAATGTATGGTGTTGTTGAGGAAAATCTAACCACACAGAACTAGCTACATGATCTACAGCCCCCTTTAATTACCCAGCATGCACCATTCTCCTCCACTAAATGGGGCCTTTGTTTTCTTGTACCTCTGTTTGTTGACCTCTCGACACTTTGTCCTCACATGAACAGTCCCTTTAAAGTATATCTGACTGCCAATCTCCTCATCTCTGTGACTTGCTGTGTCACTGTTTGTATTAACTTGTTGTCCTGTTTTGTGAATAGAGGTGATGATGGGAGCCATTTTGTGCCTTGTTTTTCTTGCAGAGGTTCCTGCTGTTAGGCTGACGTGGGGAAACGGGTGTTCCTGCTGTGAGGTTGACGTGGGGAAACTGGTGTTTCTGTTGTGAGGCTGACGTGGGGAAACGGGTGTTCCTGCTGTGAGGCTGACGTGGGGAAACGGGTGTTCCTGCTATGAGGCTGACGTGGGGAAACTGGTGTTCCTGCTGTGAGGTAGACGTGGGGAAACGGGTGTTCCTGCGGTGAGGCTGACGTGGGGAAACTGGTGTTCCTGCAGTGAGGTTGACGTGGTGAAACTGGTGTTCCTGCGGTGAGGTTGACGTGGGGAAACTGGTGTTTCTCCTGTGAGGCTGACGTGGGGAAACTGGTGTTCCTGCTGTGAGGCTGATGTGGGGAAACTGGTGTTTCTGTTGTGAGGCTGACGTGGGGAAACGGGTGTTCCTGCTGTGAGGCTGATGTGGGGAAACTGGTGTTTCTGTTGTGAGGCTGACGTGGGGAAACGGGTGTTCCTGCTGTGAGGCTGACGTGGGGAAACTGGTGTTCCTGCTGTGAGGCTGACGTGGGGAAACTGGTGTTCCTGCTGTGAGGTTGACGTGGGGAAACGGGTGTTCCTGCTGTGAGGTTGATGTGGGGAAACTGGTGTTTCTGTTGTGAGGCTGACGTGGGGAAACGGGTGTTCCTGCTGTGAGGCTGACGTGGGGAAACTGGTGTTCCTGCTGTGAGGCTGACGTGGGGAAACGGGTGTTCCTGCTCTGAGGCTGACGTGGGGAAACTGGTGTTCCTGCTGTGAGGCTGACGTGGTGAAACTGGTGTTCCTGCGGTGAGGCTGACGTGGGGAAACTGGTGTTCCTGCGGTGAGGTTGACGTGGGGAAACGGGTGTTCCTGCTGTGAGGCTGACGTGGGGAAACGGGTGTTCCTGCTGTGAGGTTTACGTGGGGAAACTGGTGTTCCTGCGGTGAGGCTGACGTGGGGAAACGGGTGTTCCTGCTGTGAGGCTGACGTGGGGAAACGGGTGTTCCTGCTGTGAGGTTGACGTGGGGAAACTGGTGTTCCTGCGGTGAGGCTGACGTGGGGAAACTGGTGTTTCTGCTGTGAGGTTGACGTGGGGAAACGGGTGTTCCTGCTGTGAGGTTGACGTGGGGAAACGGGTGTTCCTGCTGTGAGGCTGACGTGGGGAAACTGGTGTTCCTGCGGTGAGGCTGACGTGGGGAAACTGGTGTTTCTGCTGTGAGGCTGACGTGGGGGAAACTGGTGTTCCTGCTGTGAGGCTGACGTGGGGAAACGGGTGTTCCTGCTGTGAGGCTGACGTGGGGAAACTGGTGTTCCTGCTGTGAGGCTGACGTGGGGAAACGGGTGTTCCTGCAGTGAGGCTGACGTGGGGAAACGGGTGTTCCTGCAGTGAGGCTGACGTGGGGAAACTGGTGTTCCTGCGGTGAGGCTGACGTGGGGAAACTGGTGTTCCTGCTGTGAGGCTGACGTGGGGAAACTGGTGTTCCTGCGGTGAGGCTGACGTGGGGAAACTGGTGTTCCTGCGGTGAGGCTGACGTGGGGAAACGGGTGTTCCTGCTGTGAGGCTGACGTGGGGAAACGGGTGTTCCTGCTGTGAGGTTGACTTCGGGAAACTGGTGTTTCTGCTGTGAGGCTGACGTGGGGAAACTGGTGTTCCTGCGGTGAGGCTGACGTGGGGAAACTGGTGTTTCTGCTGTGAGGCTGACGTGGGGAAACGGGTGTTCCTGCGGTGAGGCTGACGTGGGGAAACTGGTGTTCCTGCGGTGAGGCTGACGTGGAGAAATGGCTGTACGCCACCGTCTTGGACCCTAATTTAGACTTGTAGCGCTGAAGCAACAGTTATGGCTCAGTGTCAGTCTTACCAAAAATGCAATAGTTCATTTTAAATAAAAAAAGTTTTAAGTAACTTTTATTTAAACAATGGTTATAAACCTTCAATCATTTTAAAGACGTTAATAATGCCATTAAACAGGTTGTTTTTATTTCGTATTGTGCCATATGCATTTAATTTATGTAACATTGTTGAAAATGTATTCTAACCTCAATGACAGACTGAGTATCATGTATTCGGTGTATTCTTCCTGGGTATTTCCTAAAGGACCGTTTTGTAATGTAAAAAATGTGCCTCCTATTGTTTTACACGTGATTATGTCCAATGGTTCTCTAATTAGTACGGAAGGCAAATTCCAAGCATTATAATGGACTGTGTGAATCATAGCCTACAACCGTATGAACGAAACCATAGAATTAGGAATTAGAGTAAGGAAATCATTGAATAGGATCTCTATGGATTAAACTACCTGCAGTAATCCATCTCCCTCTCAATCTGTATTACGGAGAGTCCAGCAAACATCTCCCTCTCAATCTGTATTATGGAGAGTCCAGCAAACATCTCCCTCTCAATCTGTATTATGGAGAGTCCAGCAAACATCTCCCTCTCAATCTGTATTATGGAGAGTCCAGCAAACATCTCCCTCTCAATCTGTATTACGGAGAGTCCAGCAAACATCTCCCTCTCAATCTGTATTATGGAGAGTCCAGCAAACATCTCCCTCTCAATCTGTATTATGGAGTCCAGCAAACATCTCCCTCTCAATCTGTATTATGGAGAGTCCAGCAAACATCTCCCTCTCAATCTGTATTATGGAGAGTCCAGCAAACATCTCCCTCTCAATCTGTATTATGGAGAGTCCAGCAAACATCTCCCTCTCAATCTGTATTATGGAGAGTCCAGCAAACATCTCCCTCTCAATCTGTATTATGGAGAGTCCAGCAAACATCTCCCTCTCAATCTGTATTATGGAGAGTCCAGCAAACATCTCCCTCTCAATCTGTATTATGGAGAGTCCAGCAAACATCTCCCTCTCAATCTGTATTATGGAGAGTCCAGCAAACATCTCCCTCTCAATCTGTATTATGGAGAGTCCAGCAAACATCTCCCTCTCAATCTGTTTTATGGAGAGTCCAGCAAACATCTCCCTCTCAATCTGTATTATGGAGAGTCCAGCAAACATCTCCCTCTCAATCTGTATTATGGAGAGTCCAGCAAACATCTCCCTCTCAATCTGTATTATGGAGAGTCCAGCAAACATCTCCCTCTCAATCTGTATTATGGAGAGTCCAGCAAACATCTCCCTCTCAATCTGTATTATGGAGTCCAGCAAACATCTCCCTCTCAATCTGTATTATGGAGTCCAGCAAACATCTCCCTCTCAATCTGTATTATGGAGAGTCCAGCAAACATCTCCCTCTCAATCTGTATTATGGAGTCCAGCAAACATCTCCCTCTCAATCTGTATTATGGAGAGTCCAGCAAACATCTCCCTCTCAATCTGTATTATGGAGAGTCCAGCAAACATCTCCCTCTCAATCTGTATTATGGAGAGTCCAGCAAACATCTCCCTCTCAATCTGTATTATGGAGAGTCCAGCAAACATCTCCCTCTCAATCTGTATTATGGAGAGTCCAGCAAACATCTCCCTCTCAATCTGTATTATGGAGAGTCCAGCAAACATCTCCCTCTCAATCTGTATTATGGAGTCCAGCAAACATCTCCCTCTCAATCTGTATTATGGAGTCCAGCAAACATCTCCCTCTCAATCTGTATTATGGAGTCCAGCAAACATCTCCCTCTCAATCTGTATTATGGAGAGTCCAGCAAACATCTCCCTCTCAATCTGTATTATGGAGTCCAGCAAACATCTCCCTCTCAATCTGTATTATGGAGTCCAGCAAACATCTCCCTCTCAATCTGTTTTATGGAGTCCAGCAAACATCTCCCTCTCAATCTGTATTATGGAGAGTCCAGCAAACATCTCCCTCTCAATCTGTATTATGGAGAGTCCAGCAAACATCTCCCTCTCAATCTGTATTATGGAGAGTCCAGCAAACATCTCCCTCTCAATCTGTATTATGGAGAGTCCAGCAAACATCTCCCTCTCAATCTGTTTTATGGAGTCCAGCAAACATCTCCCTCTCAATCTGTATTATGGAGAGTCCAGCAAACATCTCCCTCTCAATCTGTATTATGGAGAGTCCAGCAAACATCTCCCTCTCAATCTGTATTATGGAGAGTCCAGCAAACATCTCCCTCTCAATCTGTTTTATGGAGTCCAGCAAACATCTCCCTCTCAATCTGTATTACGGAGAGTCCAGCAAACATCTCCCTCTCAATCTGTATTACGGAGAGTCCAGCAAACATCTCCCTCTCAATCTGTATTATGGAGTCCAGCAAACATCTCCCTCTCAATCTGTATTATGGAGTCCAGCAAACATCTCCCTCTCAATCTGTATTATGGAGTCCAGCAAACATCTCCCTCTCAATCTGTATTATGGAGAGTCCAGCAAACATCTCCCTCTCAATCTGTTTTATGGAGAGTCCAGCAAACATCTCCCTCTCAATCTGTATTATGGAGTCCAGCAAACATCTCCCTCTCAATCTGTATTATGGAGTCCAGCAAACATCTCCCTCTCAATCTGTATTATGGAGTCCAGCAAACATCTCCCTCTCAATCTGTATTATGGAGAGTCCAGCAAACATCTCCCTCTCAATCTGTATTATGGAGAGTCCAGCAAACATCTCCCTCTCAATCTGTATTATGGAGTCCAGCAAACATCTCCCTCTCAATCTGTATTATGGAGAGTCCAGCAAACATCTCCCTCTCAATCTGTATTATGGAGAGTCCAGCAAACATCTCCCTCTCAATCTGTATTATGGAGTCCAGCAAACATCTCCCTCTCAATCTGTATTATGGAGTCCAGCAAACATCTCCCTCTCAATCTGTATTATGGAGTCCAGCAAACATCTCCCTCTCAATCTGTATTACGGAGAGTCCAGCAAACATCTCCCTCTCAATCTGTATTATGGAGAGTCCAGCAAACATCTCCCTCTCAATCTGTATTATGGAGAGTCCAGCAAACATCTCCCTCTCAATCTGTATTATGGAGAGTCCAGCAAACATCTCCCTCTCAATCTGTATTATGGAGTCCAGCAAACATCTCCCTCTCAATCTGTATTATGGAGTCCAGCAAACATCTCCCTCTCAATCTGTATTATGGAGTCCAGCAAACATCTCCCTCTCAATCTGTATTATGGAGAGTCCAGCAAACATCTCCCTCTCAATCTGTATTATGGAGTCCAGCAAACATCTCCCTCTCAATCTGTATTATGGAGTCCAGCAAACATCTCCCTCTCAATCTGTATTATGGAGAGTCCAGCAAACATCTCCCTCTCAATCTGTATTATGGAGAGTCCAGCAAACATCTCCCTCTCAATCTGTATTATGGAGTCCAGCAAACATCTCCCTCTCAATCTGTATTATGGAGTCCAGCAAACATCTCCCTCTCAATCTGTATTATGGAGAGTCCAGCAAACA
Organism: Salvelinus alpinus; assembly: GCF_045679555.1. NCBI lineage: Eukaryota > Metazoa > Chordata > Actinopteri > Salmoniformes > Salmonidae > Salvelinus > Salvelinus alpinus. The sequence continues at coordinate 47,809,669 of NC_092107.1, read as the reverse complement.
TCTCCCTCTCAATCTGTATTATGGAGAGTCCAGCAAACATCTCCCTCTCAATCTGTATTATGGAGTCCAGCAAACATCTCCCTCTCAATCTGTATTATGGAGAGTCCAGCAAACATCTCCCTCTCAATCTGTATTATGGAGTCCAGCAAACATCTCCCTCTCAATCTGTATTATGGAGTCCAGCAAACATCTCCCTCTCAATCTGTATTACGGAGAGTCCAGCAAACATCTCCCTCTCAATCTGTATTATGGAGAGTCCAGCAAACATCTCCCTCTCAATCTGTATTATGGAGAGTCCAGCAAACATCTCCCTCTCAATCTGTATTATGGAGAGTCCAGCAAACATCTCCCTCTCAATCTGTATTATGGAGTCCAGCAAACATCTCCCTCTCAATCTGTATTATGGAGTCCAGCAAACATCTCCCTCTCAATCTGTATTATGGAGTCCAGCAAACATCTCCCTCTCAATCTGTATTATGGAGAGTCCAGCAAACATCTCCCTCTCAATCTGTATTATGGAGTCCAGCAAACATCTCCCTCTCAATCTGTATTATGGAGTCCAGCAAACATCTCCCTCTCAATCTGTATTATGGAGAGTCCAGCAAACATCTCCCTCTCAATCTGTATTATGGAGAGTCCAGCAAACATCTCCCTCTCAATCTGTATTATGGAGTCCAGCAAACATCTCCCTCTCAATCTGTATTATGGAGAGTCCAGCAAACATCTCCCTCTCAATCTGTATTATGGAGAGTCCAGCAAACATCTCCCTCTCAATCTGTATTATGGAGTCCAGCAAACATCTCTAGTGGTTGTTGTTGAAGCTCACTTAAAATGTTTATCAAGCACATTCATATGGATTGATAATCCCGTCTCGCGGCGCTAAACTGACATATGGAATTGTTTTAAGATGGTTTTACAATACATGAACAAAAGTATGTGGACACCTGCTCGTCGAACATCTCATTCCAAAATCATGGCCATTATTATTATGGAGTCGGTCCCTCCTTTGCTGCTACAACAGCCTCCACTCTTCTGTGAAGGCTTCCCACCAGATGTTGGAACATTGCTACGGGGACATGCTTCCATTCAGCCTCGAGAGGATTAGTGAGGTCTGGCACTGATGTTGGGCGATTAGGCCTGGCTCGCAGTCGGCATTCCAATTCATCCCAAAGGCGTTTGATGGGGTTGAGGTCTGGGCTCTGTGCAGGACAGTCAAGTTCTTCCCACACCAATCTCAAAAAACAATTTCTGTATGGACCTCGCTTTGTGCATGGGGGCATTGTCATGCTCAAACAGAAAAGCTGTTTCCCCAAACTGTTGCCACGAAGTTGGAAGCACAAATAGTCTAGAATGTCATTGTATTCTGTAGCGTTAAGATTGCCCTTCACAGGAACTAAGGGGCCTAGTCCAAACCATGAAAAACAACTCCAGACCATTATTCCTCCTCCACCAAACTATGCATTGGGGCAGGGAGCGTGTTCCTGGCATCCGCCAAACCCAGATATGTCCATTCGTCCGTCGTACTGGCAGATGGTTAAGCGTGAGTCATCATTCCAGAGAATGCGTTTCCACTGCTTTACACCACTCCAGCCGATGCTTGGCATTGTGCATGGTGATCTTATGCTTGTGTGAGGCTGTTCGGCCATGGAAACCCATTTCATGAAGCTTACGACCAACGCTACTGACGTTACTTCCAGAGGTAGTTTGGAACTCGGTAGCGAGTGTTGCAACCGAGGACAGACGATTTTTACATGCTATGCGCTTCAGCACTTGGCGGTCCCATTCTGTGAGCTTGTGTTGCCTACCACTTCCTGGCTGAGACGTTGTTGCTCCTAGAAGTTTCAACTTCACAATAACAGCACTTACAGTTGACTGGGCAGCTCTAGCAGGACAGAAATTCGACGAACTGACTTGTTGGAAAGGTGGCATCCTATGACGGTGCCACGTTGGAAGTCACTGAGCGCTTCAGTAAGGCCCATTCTACTGCCAATGTTTGTCTATGGAGATTGCATGGCTGTGTGCTCGATTTTATACACATGTCAACAATGGGTGTGGCTGAAAAAGCGGAATCCACTCATTTTAAATGTGTCCATATACTTTTGTATATATAGTGTACTATGGATCATTTAACTATTTGATTTTGAATTTTAGGAACCCTTTGGATATAAAAAAATTATTAATAAATGAGTTGATTAAACCTGTTATGGCTGCAGCCCGACACCGGTACACCTATGACAACATCCAGCTCAAATGCAGGGCGCGAAATTCAAAATCTATTTTTTTTTAAATATTTAACTTTCACACATTAACAAGTCCAATACAGCATTTGAAAGATAAACATCTTGTCAATCCAGCCAACATGTCCGATTTTTTAAATGTTTTACAGAGAAAACACCACATATATTTATGTTAGCTCACCACCAAATAAAAAAGAGGACAGACATTTTTCACAGCACAAGTAGGATGCAAGTAGCATGCACAAGCCAACCTAACTAACCTAGAACCAACCTAAATAACCTAGAAAAAACTACCTCAGATGACAGTCCTATAACATGTTACACAATAAATCTATGTTTTGTTCAAAAAAATTGCATATTTTAGCTATAAATCAGTTTTACATTACTGCTACCATCATAGCTACAGTCAGAAATCGCACGGGAGTAGCCAGAGAAAATAGACACCAACGTCAACTACCTAATTACTCATCATAAAACATTTCAGACAAATATATGGTGGATAGCTAATGAAAGACAAATATCTTGTGAATACAGACAATATTTCCGATTGTTGAAGTGTTTTACAGCGAAAACACAATATATCGTTATATTAGCTTACTACAATAGCTAGCACACAGCAACATTGATTCTAGTCAAACGGTAGCGTTAGCACAGTTCGACAGATATATGAAAAAGCATCCCAAATTGGGTCCTTATCTTTGTGGATCTTCCATCAGAATGTTCTCCAAGGGGTCCTTTGTTCAGAAACGTCTTTATTTCGATCCAGAACGAACAATTTCCCTCTTGAATTAGCAAGCACACTGGCAGTGCGACGCTAACCTCTCCATCTTGAAAAAATTATTGCGTCGCATCACGTCTAAAGTCCAGAAAACATTTCAATAATATAATTAAACTATATTGAAATAACATACTTTAGGATGATATTGTGACATGTATCAAATAAAATCTAAGCCAGAGATCATATTCACTTTTACAGAGTGTTTTCCAGGAGCCGAGTCCAGGTGCTACTTCGCGCCCAGAAAGAAAAATAAACTGCGCAATACTCACTCAAAGAGGCTGTGTTCAAATACAGGACGAGATAATCAACTGATTTCAACTCTCACTTCCGCATGACACCCAGAGGAAGGCGTATGACGTGTTTCTACAGTCCTAAGTGACATGCCCTTTTATAGACAAGGGCTCGAAGAGCGACATCGATTTTGGAAATCTCACTTCCGGATAGGAAATGGACTGTAAAAATAGTTCTGTTCCACTTAGAGAAATAATTAAAACGGTTTTAGAAACTAGAGACTGTTTTCTATCCAATAGTAATAACAATATGCATATTGTAAGAGCAAAAATTGATTAAGAGGCCGTTTGAAAATTTGCACATATTTTCCAGTTTTTCAATACGCCCCCTGCAGCCATAACAAGTTTTAAATATTGATTTTGGCCTTTACTACTAAAGCCCAAAGAAACTATTTGAATAACACATTCATAATGGCAAGAAGGACTGAATAGCACATTCATAATGGCAAGAAGGACTGAATAACACATTCATAATGGCAAGAAGGACTGAATAACACATTCATAATGGCAAGAAGGACTGAATAACACATTCATAATGGCAAGAAGGACTGAATAACACATTCATAATGGCAAGAAGGACTGAATAGCACATTCATAATGGCAAGAAGGACTGAATAACACATTCATAATGGCAAGAAGGACTGATTAGCACATTCATAACGGCAAGAAGGACTGAATAACACATTCATAATGGCAAGAAGGACTGAATAACACATTCATAACGGCAAGAAGGACTGAATAACACATTCATAATGGCAAGAAGGACTGAATAACACATTCATAATGGCAAGAAGGACTGAATAACACATTCATACCGGCAAGAAGGACTGAATAACACATTCATAATGGCAAGAAGGACTGAATAGCACATTCATAATGGCAAGAAGGACTGATTAGCACATTCATAACGGCAAGAAGGACTGAATAACACATTCATAATGGCAAGAAGGACTGAATAACACATTCATAACGGCAAGAAAGACTGAATAACACATTCATAACGGCAAGAAGGACTGAATAACACATTCATAATGGAAAGAAGGACTGAATAACACATTCATAATGGCAAGAAGGACTGATTAGCACATTCATAATGGCAAGAAGGACTGAATAACACATTCATAATGGCAAGAAGGACTGAATAACACATTCATAATGGCAAGAAGGACTGAATAGCACATTCATAATGGCAAGAAGGACTGATTAGCACATTCATAACGGCAAGAAGGACTGAATAACACATTCATAATGGCAAGAAGGACTGAATAACACATTCATAATGGCAAGAAGGACTGAATAACACATTCATAATGGCAAGAAGGACTGAATAACACATATATAACGGCAAGAAGGACTGAATAACACATTCATAATGGCAAGAAGGACTGAATAACACATTCATAATGGCAAGAAGGACTGAATAACACATTCATAATGGCAAGAAGGACCGAATAACATATTCATAACTGCAAGAAGGACTGAATAACACATTCATAATGGCAAGATGGACTGAATAGCACATTCATAATGGCAAGAAGGACTGAATAACACATTCATAATGGCAAGAAGGACTGAATAACACATTCATAACGGCAAGAAGGACTGAATAACACATTCATAACGGCAAGAAGGACTGAATAACACATTCATAATGGCAAGAAGGACTGAATAACACATTCATAATGGCAAGAAGTACTGAATAACACATTCATAATGGCAAGAAGGACTGAATAACACATTCATAATGGCAAGAAGGACCGAATAACATATTCATAACTGCAAGAAGGACTGAATAACACATTCATAATGGCAAGAAGGACTGAATAACACATTCATAATGGCAAGAAGGACTGAATAACACATTCATAACGGCAAGAAGGACTGAATAACACATTCATAATGGCAAGAAGGACTGAATTACACATTCATAATGGCAAGAAGGACTGAATAACACATTCATAATGGCAAGAAGGACTGAATAACACATTCATAATGGCAAGAAGGACTGAATAACACATTCATAATGGCAAGAAGGACTGAATAACACATTCATAATGGCAAGAAGGACTGAATAACACATTCATAATGGCAAGAAGGACTGAATAACACATTCATAACGGCAAGAAGGACTGTCAAAAAATACATGATAAGAAACAAGGTTTTGTCTGTCGTAAATCTAGGAGACATTAAAAAAAACATACATGTATATTTTAAACATATTTAATTAACTTCATTAATAAAATTCTAGGTCATTTTTAGCTCGTTTTCCATAAAGACAAATAATTGCAAACATGCAAAAAACGGCTAATTTGAGTAGGCTACGGTCTGCTGCTAAACCGATACCACCCGTCGCCTCGAGCAATAAATTAACGTGAATCTCACGGTTACGTCAGTGAGGCAGAACCTGGGAAGAACAGAAGGTACCGTACTGTGGCATAATGTAGTTCACCTCCTTGGTAATGAGACATCGATAGCAGCGCGTTTTTTTCACGTGGTGACTGCCTTTTTATTTTATGCAAGAAGTTTGCGCAGAATAGTAAAGTATCTGATATCGGTTTTTTAAACACTGTCCCGCAGGATTTAACTTTTCAGAAGTGTATTTTTTGTCATTCATTTTTCCGATTCATGGATGGAATTTATTGACAACAGACAATAATCCTGCGTGCTTCTTTTATTCATGTGTGAGTATTGGAAACGTTGTTTTATTTTTATTTTATGTATTTGATGATGTAGTTAAGCTTATTCAACAGACAAAATACTGTTCAGTACTTATTGTACGGGTGAAAGCATCGTAATTTACCAGTTCATGCTTATTTCAACATATTTGACAACCAACATATTGTAAACTAAGTCAAATTTTATATTCCACATTTTGATTGATGGTAGAGAAAACAAACAACTGAATAGTACTTTCAAAGTACTGTCGACCCTGTAGTTACTCTTCTATTGTAGACCGTGCTTTGTACTTTCGTACTCGTCCTCTGTTGAATCCCGCTGCACATCAGCTCAAAGTTGATTAGATAATATACTCTTCAAGAAAAATACAGTAGACCTACCTCATGTTTGTTCATTTTAAGCAGACCACAAAAGCAATGGACATTTATTTGATGGTTTGGGATAATTCTCTGCACTTTCTTCACGTGAGTATTCATAGGCATATCTATGATAAACCAATGTACTGTAACTATTCAAAACAATTATCTTTCATAAGAAATGTAGTTAAATACAGTATATAGCCATGTATGATATAAGTATAAGGATGGGCATGCATATTTGAGTTATTCCGTGCCTATTGTACCTGTGTCTGTCTGCTGTACTTTACAGGTGGCCTTTCTAGGGAGTTTTTCTTAGCCACCGTGCTTCTACACCTGCATTGCTTGCTGTTTGGGGTTTTAGGCTGGGTTTCTGTACAGCACTTTGAGATATTAGCTGATGTACGAAGGGCTATATAAAATAAACTTGATTTGATTTGATTTGATATTCTAGTGACATGTACCTGTGTCTGTCTGCTGTACTTTACAGGTGTATTCTAGTGACAAGTACCTGTGTCTGTCTGCTGTACTTTACAGGTGTATTCTAGTGACATGTACCTGTGTCTATCTGAACCTGGTGTACTTTGTGTGTACTTAAAGTGGCTGTGTGTTTACTGTTCAGGTGTGTGCTGGTGACCGGTTACCATGGAGAAGCAGGCGGTGCAGAGGGCCAGAGAGGCTTTCCTCGCTGGGCGGTCGCGACCCCTGGAGTTCAGAGTTCACCAGCTCAAGTCCCTCCAGAGGATGATCACAGACAGACAGGGAGAGATCGCCACCGCCCTCAAACAGGACATCAACAGGGTAAAAGCTTCAAACATACAGTAGTTCGTTACATGGAGCTGTGATAGTCTGAGGCCAACTGTGACACCTTCGATAAGAGCCAATTAAATGAGCCTTGTAAGTATATCACAAACTATCACGCCTCTGAACTATGAATTATGTCTTCCTCAGCAGCTTTTGAAAGTTTAAAGTGTTGGGAATAACTGTACAAATACACAGACTTATACATTTAGATAATTTTGCAAAGACTTTCAGTAAGTTTACTGTGGAAATAGCCGTGTCTCACATCAGTAAACCTCACCTTGCGTTCCACAGAGCCAGTACGACACCCCGCTGTTTGAGCTGATCGGCCTGGAGAATGAGATCAGCCTGGCTGTGTCGAAGCTGGCCCAGTGGGCTGCTCCTCGGCCTGTAGAGAGGAACCTCCTCACCATCTCAGACCAGGTACGGTATGGAAGACTTATCATTGCACTACATCAGTCCATTTACACTGAGCTACACTGTTAGAAACAAAGTTATATCTAGAACCTAAAATGGTTCTGCCGCTGTCCCCTTTGAATAACCCTTTCAACAGAGGGTTCTACTTGGAACTCAAAAGGGTTCTACTTGGAACTCAAAAGGGTTCTACTTGGAACTCAAAAGGTTTCCACTTGGAACTCAAAAGGCTTCCACTTGGAACTCAAAAGGGTTCTACTTGGAACTCAAAAGGGTTCTACTTGGAACTCAAAAGGGTTCCACTTGGAACTCAAAAGGGATGAATAAAGTTTAATGTAATGTACTGTACTGTAATGTAATGTAATGTACTTGAAGGCGTACATCCAGCCGGAGCCCCTGGGAGTGGTCCTCATTATCGGGGCCTGGAACTACCCCTGGGCCCTAACCCTGCAGCCCCTGGTCGGGGCTATCGCTGCAGGTACGCCCCAACGACCCCCCCCCACCCACCCCTCCATTCCTATTCCTCCTTAGCTGTGTAATCTTCAGCTTCCCCCTCCACTCCTACTTTTCACTGTAGTTGTCTCTCCATCCCTCACTGACACGGACACACAGCATTATCCATCTCCCTAGATGTCTGGCATTCTGCTACCACTGAGTGATGTCATCCCATTCACACACACACACTGTTAGTGATGTTATCCCATTCACACACACACACTGTTAGTGATGTCATCCCATTCACACACTGTTCATTCTCCCTCCCTCCCTCCCTCCCTCCCTCCCTCCCTCCCTCCCTCCCTCCCTCCCTCCCTCCCTCCCTCCCTCCCTCCCTCCCTCCCTCCCTCCCTCCCCAGGCAATGCAGCTGTGGTGAAGCCGTCTGAGCTGAGTGAATACTCTGCTAGTCTCCTCAAAGCTCTGCTCCCACGATACCTGGACCAGGTCCCTATTCTATTCCCCCTTGTCTGCTGTATGAGAATACTGTATGGCACCCTATTCCCTATATAGTGCACTACTTTAGACAAGAACCCTATGGGCCCTGGTCAAAAGTAGTGTACTATATAGGTAATAGGGTGCCATTTGGGACACTACCCTATATATACTGAGTGTATAAAACATTAGGAACACCTGTTCTTTCCATGACATAGACTGACCAGGTGAAAGCAACTCAATATTAGGAAGGTGTTCTTAATGTTTTGTACACTCAGTTTTTGAGAGCAATCTGAGCTGAACTGTTTTAGTCCTGTGACTGTGAGCCAATAGTCAGCGATTTAGCTCCAATATTACAGCAGCACCTTTAGTATAGTGATGTAGTATAGACAAGTCCTCTATTGCTGTGATGTCATACATACATACTGGCTACATCCTGCTGTCTTGAGTTAGTGTCCTATACACGTTGTAACGGGATAGTACACAGGATGTTTAAAGGGATAGTTCACAGCACGCTTAAAGGAATAGGTCACAGTACGCTTAAAGGGATAGTTCAAAGATTGTTTAAAGGGATAGTTCACGGCGTGTTTAAAGGGATAGTTCACAGCGTGTTTAAAGGGATAGTAGACAGCATGCTTAAAGGGATAGTTCACAGCGTGTTTAAAGGGATAGTTCACAGCACGCTTAAAAGGATAATTCACAGCATGTTTTAAGGGATAGTTCACAGCGTGTTTAAAGAGATAATTCACAGCGTGTTTAAAGGGAGGTTCACAGCGTGTTTAAAGGGATAGTTTACAGCATGCTTAAAGGGATAGTACACAGCACGCTTAATTTGCAAGCATCTTAGCATGCATCTAAGCAGCTTTGGTTCTGGGATGAACTGTCCTGTTAATAAATGTTGGGGTCTTTCAAGGAGCTGTACCCTGTAGTGTGTGGGGGCGTGTCAGAGACCCAGGAGTTGCTGCGTCAGCGTTTCGACCACGTCTTCTACACAGGGAACTGCACTGTGGGTAAACTGGTGATGGAGGCCGCAGCCCGACACCTCACCCCCGTGACCCTGGAGCTGGGGGGGAAGAGCCCCTGTTACATCGATAAGGACGTCGACCTCAGAGTTGCATGCCGGTCAGTAACCCCCAATGCAGTTCATAGTAATTACCTTTGGTCTGTAATACCTGTGGTCTGTAATACATGTGTTCTGTAATACATGTCGTCAGTAATATAGCAGCCATATTGTTGGTCAAGGTAACAGCCCCACCACCTGTTGCTATCAGCGAGAGATGACATAGTGAGCTAGCTTTAGCAGTTAGCATCTTTGATAGGGAATTTTGTGCTAGTTAGCATTTTTGATAGGGAGTTTTGTACTAGTTAGCATCTTTGATAGGGAGTTTTGTACTAGTTAGCATCTTTGATAGGGAGTTTTGTACTAGTTAGCATATTTGATAGGGAGTTTTGTACTAGTTAGCATCTTTGATAGGGAGTTTTGTACTAGTTAGCATCTTTGATAGGGAGTTTTGTACTAGTTAGCATCTTTGATAGGGAGTTTTGTACTAGTTAGCATCTTTGATAGGGAGTTTTGTACAAGTTAGCATCTTTGATAGGGAGTTTTGTACTAGTTAGCATCTTTGATAGGGAGTTTTGTACTAGTTAGCATCTTTGATAGGGAGTTTTGTACTAGTTAGCATCTTTGATAGGGAGTTTTGTACTAGTTAGCATCTTTGATAGGGAGTTTTGTACTAGTTAGCATCTTTGATAGGGAGTTTTGTACTAGTTAGCATCTTTGATAGGGAGTTTTGTACTAGTTAGCATCTTTGATAGGGAGTTTTGTACTTGTTAGCATCTTTGATAGGGAGTTTTGTACTAGTTAGCATCTTTGATAGGGAGTTTTGTACTTGTTAGCATCTTTGATAGGGAGTTTTGTACTAGTTAGCATCTTTGATAGGGAGTTTTGTACTAGTTAGCATCTTTGATAGGGAGTTTTGTACTAGTTAGCATCTTTGATAGGGAGTTTTGTACTAGTTAGCATCTTTGATAGGGAGTTTTGTACTAGTTAGCATCTTTGATAGGGAGTTTTGTACTATTTAGCATCTTTCCATAGCAAAGCAGTTTCAGCTAACGTGTATTAGCTTAGCATTGTGGCTAATGTTTTGGCAGTTGGTGATGTAGAAAGTTGAGAAAGATGTGAGGAGCAGGATTTAAGGGTTGCAAAATTGTAAAAACGTTCCCAAAATTCCCCAGAAATCCCTTTCGAGAGATTCCCGGAGTTATAAGGGACTAAGCAGGAAATACATCATTTTTTAATCCTAAAGGTTCGTTATATGGGTCGTTATATGTAATGAGATAACAGCATGCTTAGCTCCTTTTACAAATCATCAGAATGCTTGAATCTGAAAAATGGTGTATGTGAAAGATGAAATATGTATGTGAAAGATGCATATTGATTTGATGTCTGTGGTTTATTTATTGTTTTATTTTTGCTCTTCATGTTGGTTTTGTTCATCCACCACAGGCGTATCACTTGGGGGAAGTTTGTGAACTGCGGTCAGACATGCATCGCCCCAGACTACATCCTGTGTGAACCCAGCATCCAGAACAGAGTGGTGGAGGGCATCCGACAGACACTACTGGTCTCTTACGTCCTGTCTATCTCTACTGTAGCTAGTTAGCAAGGATGCTACGATAGCTCTGCCAATGGATTACTACTCTATTACATTGTGTATTAATGTACACAGTATGGTATCAATTCAGATTTTCAATTCAGTCAATTCAGGAAGTGAAATGAAATGATTAGATTCCTAAAATAAAACACTCAGGGGCGAAAGTCCATAGTTTTCTATGAGAATTTTCCCAATTTATGAATTTAATTTCAATTCACTTCCAGAATTGACCCCAACTCTGATTGACTGTAGGTAGCAACCCCTTACTCTCAGCCAGCATCTAATCTATACGTTGTTTTCCTTAATCCTAGGAGTTTTATGGGCCGGACCCCAAATCGTCCCCTGACTACGGCCGCATCATCAACCAGCGCCACTTCAACCGCGTGATGACTCTACTGGAGGGCTACACGGCAACAGTAGGGGGGCAGAGTGACGCGTCACAACGCTATATTGGTAGGCAGTCTCATTGGGCTCACAGATATTTGGTGACACATTAGTTAGTAGTTGGCAGACTTGGGTTTTAATAATATTACTGTATTTCCCCTTGGGTTTTAATAATATTACTGTTTTTCCCCTTGGGTTTGAATAATATTACTGTATTTCCCCTTGGATTTGAATAATATTACTGTATTTCCCCTTGGGTTTGAATAATATTACTGTATTTCCCCTTGGGGTTTAATAATATTACTGTATTTCCCCTTGGGTTTTAATAATATTACTGTATTTCCCCTTGGGTTTTAATAATATTATTGTATTTCCCCTTGAGTTTTAATAATATTACTGTATTTCCCCTTGGGTTTTAATAATATTACTGTATTTCCCCTTGGGTTGCAACATTCCCAGAACCTTTCCCAAAGTTCCAAGGTTTTTCAGAAATCACAATTAGAGAATTACATTTAAAAACATTTTTTTAAACATTTGAGTCATTTAGCAGATGCTCTTGTCCAGAGTAGTGAGTGCATCCAATTTAATTTGTACTGGTCCCCCGTGAGAATCAAACCCACAACCCTGCCGTTGCATGGGACCAAGTGTGGCTCTGTTGGAGGATTCCCTCCCTGCTTCGGCTCTCTTGATTCCAGGAATCTCTCAACTGGGATTGCTCTAACTGGGATTGCTCTAACTGGGATTGCTCTAACTGGGATTGCTCTAACTGGGATTGCTCTAACTGGGAATCCTCTAACTGGGAATCCTCAAACTGGGATTGCTCTAACTGGGATTGCTCTAACTGGGAATCCTCAAACTGGGATTGCTCTAACTGGGATTGCTCTAACTGGGAATGCTCTAACTAAGAATTTACTAATTGAGAATCCTCCAGCTGGGATTCTTTCTGAAACACTTGGTCTGTCAAAAATGTTGACCCCTGACCCCTCAGCCCCCACGGTGGTGAAGGACGTGCCCCCACAGGCTAGGCTGATGCAGGAGGAGATCTTCGGCCCCCTGTTGCCCATAGTGACCGTCAGCGACATAGATGACGCCATCCACTTCATCAACGAGAGAGAGAAGCCCCTGGCGCTCTACGTCTTCTCCTCCAACAAGAAGGTAAGGTCTGGAGGGAGCTAGTGAGCAACCTATGGAGTAGGGCTGAAATCCAAAATGGAGGACAAGGTGGAGATTACACCTGCCAAATCCACTCAAATCTCCACAATTTGGGCATATGATTTAGGTGTTCATTTTGAAATTGGGCATGGGTCACTTTTAGTTGAGCTCCTGTTGAAATGTAGTTTATATACTGTAAGGAGGTCTACTGTTACTGTGGCAACAACAATTGTCCTTATTTTGGGTACGTACAGTATGTATTTACATATGATGGGCTGACAAAAGACCTCCCTCTTTCTGTCTCTGTCAATAAGGTGATAAAGCGAATGCTGGCTGAGACGACCAGTGGAGGGGTGACCGTCAATGACGTCATTATGCACTACACCCTCAGCTCTCTGCCCTTTGGGGGTGTAGGTAAGGAAACTGTCTTATAAAACTGTTAGGCTTTAGGATACGGCCTAGCCTAGCCTTTAGGATACGGCCTAGCCTAGCCTTTAGGATACGGCCTAGCCTTTAGGATACGGCCTAGCCTAGCCTTTAGGATACGGCCTAGCCTTTAGGATACGGCCTAGCCTAGCCTTTAGGATACGGCCTAGCCTAGCCTTTAGGATACGGCCTAGCCTTTAGGATACGGCCTAGCCTAGCCTTTAGGATACGGCCTAGCCTAGCCTTTAGGATACGGCCTAGCCTAGCCTTTAAGATACGGCCTAGCCTAGCCTTTAGGAAACGGCCTAGCCTAGCCTTTAGGATACGGCCTAGCCTAGCCTTTAGGATACGGCCTAGCCGAACCTTTAGGATACGGCCTAGCCTAGCCTTTAGGATACGGCCTAGCCTAGCCTTTAGGATACGGCCTAGCCTAGCCTTTAGGATACGGCCTAGCCTAGCCTTTAGGATACGGCCTAGCCTAGCCTTTAGGATACGGCCTAGCCTAGCCTTTAGGATACGGCCTAGCCGGACCTCTGGTGAATATAGTGTTGGTTGGCACGCTAGCCGGTATTGGGACGATTCTGGTTAACTGACTGCAGCTGATATGATGGCATGCCACTGCCGGCCCAACCACACCTTGCCACTAAAGTAGTCATGCCTACGACAGTCCAATGGTGGCTTGCCTGCAGCAGACAGATAGACTGTGTCTAAATCCACCCTCTGACAGTAGTGAGCAGTAATATGTGTATATACAGTATATTAGATATACGTCACATAAAACTCGTAATAAAGACTAAGTAATTAACCTATTTTAAAATGTTTATATGACTCTATAAAGACAATTAAAATATACAAGCAACTCGTTAGACAATGAGCTGACGTTGACTAAGCAAGAATTGGGTCTGAGAATTGTCTATATCAAAGGCAGATGTTTAATTAACATTGGAACAATGAATGGATAAACATACCAGGCATGAAGCTTAAGTTACAAACATTAACAAGCATTATTCCAACCATATGGATCCTCAAGTTAACTTATAGGACAAAGCATGAAGCTTAAGTTACAAACATTAACAAGCATTATTCCAACCATATGGATCCTCAAGTTAACTTATAGGACAAAGCAGGAACTGGATACAGGTTAAGAGAGAGAACCAAAGCTTGAGTTACAAACATTAACAAGCATTATTCCAACCATATGGAGATTAACTTATAGGGCAAAGCATGAACAAAGCGATGCTTACTAGACCAGAAGCCTAGAAGTCTAGGAAAGGAGAATTGATCATACAAGCTTCCTCCATGAACTGGATACAGGTTAAGAGAGAGAACCAAAAGCATTTCATTACACATCGGGACGGCAGGGTAGCCTAGTGGTTAGAGCGTTGGACTAGTAACCGAAAGGTTACCATGAACTGGATACAGGTTAAGAGAGAGAACCAAAAGCATTTCATTACACATCGGGACGGCAGGGTAGCCTAGTGGTTAGAGCGTTGGACTAGTAACCGAAAGGTTACCATGAACTGGATACAGGTTAAGAGAGAGAACCAAAAGCATTTCATTACACATCGGGACGGCAGGGTAGCCTAGTGGTTAGAGCGTTGGACTAGTAACCGAAAGGTTACCATGAACTGGATACAGGTTAAGAGAGAGAACCAAAAGCATTTCATTACACATCGGGACGGCAGGGTAGCCTAGTGGTTAGAGCGTTGGACTAGTAACCGAAAGGTTACCATGAACTGGATACAGGTTAAGAGAGAGAACCAATGCATTTCATTACATGTGTAACATCTGAAGGTGGAATCTTCTCAACTCCAAACCAACCACCATTGACCAATCAAACCATACCAAGTTTACAGTAACCTAAACACTCCCAGGCCCGATCTCCACAGAGATCATGCATATAGATAGCTTCAGAGTCCTCTTTAGGGGACAAGTTACCACAAAGATCATATATAGAGTCCTTTTTAGGGGACAAGTTACCACAGAGATAATACATATAGAGTCATCTTTAGGGGACAAGTTACCATAGAGATAATCCATATAGAGTCCTCTTTAGGGGACAAGTTACCATGGAGATCATACATATAGAGTCCTCTTTAGGGGACAAGTTACCACAGAGATCATACATATAGAGTCCTCTTTAGGGGACAAGTTACCACAGAGATCATACATATAGAGTCCTCTTTAGGGGACAAGTTACCACAGAGATCATATATATATAGTCCTCTTTAGGGGACAAGTTACCACAGAGATAATACATATAGAGTCCTCTTTAGGGGACAAGTTACCATAGAGATAATACATATAGAGTCCTCTTTAGGGGACAAGTTACCACAGAGATAATACATATAGAGTCCTCTTTAGGGGACAAGTTACCACAGAGATAATACATATAGAGTCCTCTTTAGGGGACAAGTTACCACAGAGATAATACATATAGAGATCCTCTTTAGGGGACAAGTTACCACAGAGATCATATATATATAGTCCTCTTTAGGGGACAAGTTACCACAGAGATCATACATATAGAGTCCTCTTTAGTGGACAAGTTACCATAGAGATAATACATATAGAGTCCTCTTTACGGGACAAGTTACCATAGAGATAATACATATAGAGTCCTCTTTACGGGACAAGTTACCATAGAGATAATACATATAGAGTCCTCTTTAGGGGACAAGTTACCACAGAGATAATACATATAGAGTCCTCTTTAGGGGACAAGTTACCATAGAGATAATACATATAGAGTCCTCTTTACGGGACAAGTTACCATAGAGATAATACATATAGAGTCCTCTTTAGGGGACAAGTTACCATAGAGATAATACATATAGAGTCCTCTTTAGGGGACAAGTTACCACAGAGATCATACATATAGAGTCCTCTTTAGGGGACAAGTTACCACAGAGATAATCCATATAGATAAAATCAGTTATCCTTAGTGAACAAGTTTCTGATAGATACCAGGGGCTGAGTTGAAGGGTAGCGTGTCCTTGGGACAGTGTTGGAAGGTAGCGTGTCTTTGGGATAGTGTTGGAAGGTAGCGTGTCCTTGGGACAGTGTTGGAAGGTAGTGTGTCCTTGGGACAGTGTTGGAAGGTAGCGTGTCCTTGGGACAGTGTTGGAAGGTAGTGTGTCCTTGGGACAGTGTTGGAAGGTAGCGTGACCTTGGGACAGTGTTGGAAGGTAGCGCGTCCTTGGGACTGAGCTGGAGGATAACACGTCCTTGGGACTGAGCTGGAGGGTAGCATGTCTTTGGGGCTGAGATGGAGGGTAGCGTGTCTTTGGGACTGAGTTGGAGGGTAGCATGTCTTTGGGACTGAGATGGAGGGTAGCGTGTCTTTGGGACTGAGTTGGAGGGTAGTGTGTCTTTGGGACTGAGTTGGAGGGTAGCCTGTCTTTGGGGCTGAGATGGAGGGTAGTGTGTCTTTGGGACTGAGTTGGAGGGTAGCATGTCTTTGGGGTTGAGTTGGAGGGTAGTGTGTCTTTGGGACTGAGTTGGAGGGTAGCGTGTCTTTGGGACTGAGTTGGAGGGTAGTGTGTCTTTGGGACTGAGATGAAGGGTAGCCTGTCTTTGGGACTGACATGGAGAAATGCTGCTAGACCGTCATGCAGCTAACACCTAATCCTTAACAAGTCACATGACCCTTTGACCCCTCATCTGACCCTAGCCCTGTGACCTCTGAACCCCACAGGTCAGAGTGGAACAGGAAGGTATCATGGGAAGCACACCTTTGACCAGTTCAGCCATCATCGGGCGTGTCTGGTCAAGTCCCTGGGCATGGAGGAGATCAACGTGGTGCGGTATCCACCCCAGAACCACCAGAAGGCTCGCAGGGTCAGGCTGGCCATGAGGACCCCACTGGTCGACTTCTCTAGGAAAACCTACATCTGGGCCGTGGCAGCCACAGTGTTTGCTTTCGGTCTCTTGGTCACCTTGACTGCCATTCTGCTAATTGCTGGTGGCTTGAACTGCACCTGTTGGAGACTGTGGCAAATCTGGCGCTAGCCGGTCTTAAGCTGTATTGGCCGACGTACATTCAACGAAAGACATGTCCCAGTGCCTGTGTCTGGTTACCCTGGCTTTAGAATAATGTCTAATGTCTTTGTGTGTCTGACACTGTAACTAAACTCACAACCCTGGTAGTGCGAACCCCTGACTGCTGTTAGTGGTGTCAGCTTGCCATCACCGATCCTCTGTAATGACGACGAGCCACTGATTTTGCCGATGGCGGGCTGCTGTTTGCTTTGCTAGATGTGTTTTTCTGATCTTCCGTTTTAATCTATAATTTCATTTTAAACTAACAGCCAATGTATGGTTTATCTTTGTTTGTTTAAAGATTGCCAAAGAACTGAAAAGTTAGATCTATCTTTTTTAGAAAGGGGGATACCTAGTCAGTTGTACAACTGAATGCATTCAACCGAAATGTGTCTTCCGCATTTAACCCAACCCCTCTGAATCAGAGAACCACCTGACTGCTTTCACATATATCCTAAATAATAGAATAGGTTTACTGGAGTGGAAAGCAGTATACAGTAGCCAACATAGGGAATCCTTGAATTTGGACTATGGTTGAAAAATTCCAGCAACTTTCCCAAATGTCCCAGGTTTGCCCGAAATCCTGGTTGGAGGATTCTGGATTTCCTATTTAGTCTTTCCTGATTCCAGGAATCTTCCAACAGGGATTTCTGGGAAACTTGAACATCATAACATCTAACATCTCTAACCCCACTCCACAGGTCAGAGTGGAACAGGAAGGTATCATGGGAAGCACACCTTTGACCAGTTCAGCCATCATCGGGCGTGTCTGGTCAAGTCCCTGGGCATGGAGGAGATCAACATGGTGCGGTACCCACCCCAGAACCACCAGAAGGTTCGCAGGGTCAGGCTGGCCATGAGGACCCCACTGGTCGACTTCTCCAAGGGCACCTACATCTGGGCCGTAGCGGCGTCCATTGTGGCTCTGGGACTCCTGGTCGCCCTGACTGTGGTTCTAATACTAGCGGCTGGTGTCAGCTGCACCTGTTTGTGATTGGTGGATAGACACAGGGAAGTTAGGGTTGCACATTTTGGTATCTTCCCCAAAATCCCCCGGTGTTCCAGATATCCCTATTGGAGGATTTCGGATTTCCTGCTTCTTCCCTTATGATTCCTGGAATCTTCCTACCTTTCTCAGGAAAACCTGGTAATTTTGGGAAAGAGTAGAGACACCATAGACTGTGGTATTAATACATTAATGTCAAGTCATGATGTGATTATTGTTGCATCCTACCTCTCCTCTCTCCTCTCTCTCCTTCTCTCTGTTCTCTCCTATATCTCTATCCTCTCTCCTCTCTCCCCTCTCTGTTCTCTCCTATATCTCTCTCCTCTCTCCCCTCTCTCCTTCTCTCTGTTCGCTCCTATATCTCTCTCCTCTCTCTCCTTCTCTCTGTTCTCTCCTATATATCTCCTCTCTTCCCTCTCTCCTCCTCTCTGTTCGCTCCTATATCTCTCCCCTCTGTCCTCTCTCTCCTTCTATCTGTTCTCTCCTATATCTCCCCTCTCTCCCCTCTCTCCCCTCTCTCCTTCTCTCTGTTCTCTCCTGTATCTCTCCTCTCTTCCCTCTCTCCTTCTCTCTGTTCTCTCCTATATCTCTCTCCTCTCTCCCCTCTCTCCTTTTCTCTGTTCTCTCCTATTTCTCTCCTCTCTCCTTCTCTCTGTTCGCTCCTAAATCTCTCCCCTCTCTCCCCTCTCTTCTCTCTTTCCTCTCTTTCCTCTCTCTTTCCTCTCTTTCCTCTCTCTACCCTCTCTCCCCTCTCTTTCCTCTCTTTCCTCTCTCCATCACCCTCCTGAAATTGTTGTGTGTGTCTGTCTGTACAGCAGACATACAGTGCATTCAGAATGTTTCAGACTCCTTCACTTTTTCCACATTATGTTACGTTACAGCCTTATTCTAAAATGTATTACATTTTCTCTCATCAATCTACACATAATACCCCATAATGACAAAGCAAAAACTGGTTTTTAGAATTGTTTACAAATGTATAAAAAATCATCTGAAATATCATATTTACACAAGTATTCAGATCCTTTACTCAGTACTTTGTTGAAGCAGCTTTGGCAGCGATTACAGCCCTGAGTCTTCTTGGGTATGATGCTACAAGCTTGGCACACCTGTATTTGGGGAGTTTCTCCAATTCTTCTCTGCAGATCCTCTCAAGCTCTATCAGGTTGGATGGGAAGCGTTGCAGCACAGCTATTTTCAGGTCTCTCCAGAGATGTTCGATTGGGTTCAAGTCCGGATGTTGGCTGGGCCACTCAAGGACATTCAGAGACTTGTACTGAAGCCACTCCTGCGTTGTCTTGGCTGTATGCTTAGAGTCGTTGTCCTGTTGGAAGGTGAACCTTCACTCTGGAGCAGGTTTTCATCAAGGATCTCTCTGTACTTTGCTCTCCATTCATATTTTTCTCGATCCTGACTAGTTTCCCAGTCCCTGCTGCTGAAAAACATCCCCACAGCATGATGCCGCCACCACCATGCTTCACTGTAAGTATTGTGCCAGGTTTCCTCCTGTGACGCTTGGAATTCAGGCTAAATTCAGGCTAAAGAGTTCAATGTTGGTTTCCTCAGACAATCTAGTTTCTCATGGTCTGAAAGTCCTTTAGGTGCCTTTTAGCAAACTCCAAGCGGGCTGTCATGTTCCTTTTAATGAGGAGTGGCTTCCATGTGGCCACTCTACCGTAAAGGCCTGATTGGTGGAGTGCTGTCAGAGTGAACTGTGACCATCGTGTTCTTGGTCACCTCCCTGACCAAGTCCCTTCTCCCCGATTGCTCAGTTTGGCCGCGCGGCCAGCTCTAGGAAGAGTCTTGGTAGTTCCAAACTTCTTCCATTTAAGAACAATGGAGGCCACTGTGTTCTTGGGGACCTTCAATGCTGCAGAAATGTTTTGGTACCTTCCCCAGATCTTGTCATGTTTTGTCTTTGATCATGTCTTGTCCCTGTGCTTCCCTCTGCTGGTCTTATTAGGTTCTTTCCCTCTTTCTCTCTCTCTCTCTCCTCCTGCCTCTCTCCCTCTCCCGCTCTCTCTCTCTATCGTTCCGTTCCTGCTCCCAGCTGTTTCTCATTCTCCTAACGACCTCATTTACTCTTTCACACCTGTCCCCTATTTTGCCCTCTGATTAGAGTCCCTATTTCTCCCTCTGTTTTCCGCTTCTGCCTGGTCGGATTCTTGTTTGATGTTTGCTGTTCCTGTGTCCTTGTTCCGCCCTGTCGTGTTCTTTGCCTTCTTCAGATGCTGCGTGTGAGCAGGTGTCTATGTCAGCTACGGCCAGTGCCTTCCTGAAGCGACCTGCAGTCTGTGGTCGCGTCTCCAGTCGTTCCTCTCTATTGACGAGAGGATTTCAGTTTCCTGTTTTGGATTGACCATTGATAATTCCAGGAGAATCATTATTTGTTTAATACTGGAATAAAGACTCTGTTACTATTACGTCGCTTTTGGGTCCTCATTCACCAGCATAACAGAAGAATCCGACCAAGAATGGACCCAGCGACTACGGATTCTCGCAACACTGCCGTCGAGATCCAGGGAGCAATGCTCGGCAGACACGAGCAGGAATTGTCTGCTGCTCGTCATGCCGTTGAGACCCTGGCCGCTCATGTCTCCGATCTCTCAGGACAGTTTCAGAGTCTTCGTCTCGTGCCACCAGCTACTTCCTGGTCTTCCGAGTCTCCGGAGCCTAGGGTTAATAACCCACCATGTTACTCTGGGCAGCCCACTGAGTGTCGCTCCTTTCTCACCCAGTGTGATATTGTGTTCTCTCTCCAGCCCAACACATACTCAGGAGAGAGAGCTCGGATCGCTTACGTCATATCACTCCTTACTGGTCGGGCTCGGGAGTGGGGCACAGCTATCTGGGAGGCAAGGGCTGAGAGTTCTAACGTTTATCAGAACTTTAAGGAGGAGATGATACGGGTTTTTGATCGTTCAGTTTTTGGGAAGGAGGCTTCCAGGGCCCTGGCTTCCCTATGTCAAGGTGATCGATCCATAACGGATTACTCTATAGAGTTTCGCACTCTTGCTGCATCCAGTGACTGGAACGAGCCGGCGTTGCTCGCTCGTTTTCTGGAGGGACTCCACGCTGAGGTTAAGGATGAGATTCTCTCCCGGGAGGTTCCTTCCAGCGTGGACTCTTTGATTGCACTCGCCATCCGCATAGAACGACGGGTAGATCTTCGTCACCGAGCTCGTGGAGGAGAGCTCGCGTTAACGGTGTTTCCCCTCTCCGCATCTCAACCATCTCCTCCCATCGGCTCAGAGACTGAGCCCATGCAGCTGGGAGGTATTCGCATCTCGACTAAGGAGAGGGAACGGAGAATCACCAACCGCCTTTGCCTCTATTGCGGTTCTGCTGGACATTTTGTCATGTCATGTCCAGTAAAGGGCCAGAGCTCATCAGTAAGCGGAGGGCTACTGGTGAGCGCTACTACTCAGGTCTCTCCATCAAGATCCTGTACTACCTTGTCGGTCCATCTACGCTGGACCGGTTCGGCTGCTTCCTGCAGTGCCTTGATAGACTCTGGGGCTGAGGGTTGTTTTATGGACGAAGCATGGGCTCGGAAACATGACATTCCTCTCAGACAGTTAGGGAAGCCCACGCCCATGTTCGCCTTAGATGGTAGTCCTCTCCCCAGTATCAGATGTGAGACACTACCTTTAACCCTCACAGTATCTGGTAACCACAGTGAGACCATTTCCTTTTTGATTTTTCGTTCACCTTTTACACCTGTTGTTTTGGGTCATCCCTGGCTAGTATGTCATAATCCTTCTATTAATTGGTCTAGTAATTCTATCCTATCCTGGAACGTTTCTTGTCATGTGAAGTGTTTAATGTCTGCTATCCCTCCTGTTTCTTCTGTCCCCTCTACTCAGGAGGAACCTGGTGATTTGACAGGAGTGCCGGAGGAATATCATGATCTACGCACGGTCTTCAGTCGGTCCAGAGCCAACTCTCTTCCTCCTCACCGGTCGTATGATTGTTGTATTGATCTCCTTCCGGGGACCACTCCCCCTCGGGGTAGACTATACTCTCTGTCGGCTCCCGAACGTAAGGCTCTCGAGGATTATCTGTCTGTTTCTCTCGACGCCGGTACCGTGGTGCCTTCTTCCTCTCCCGCCGGAGCGGGGTTTTTCTTTGTTAAGAAGAAGGACGGTACTCTGCGCCCCTGCGTGGATTATCGAGGGCTGAATGACATAACGGTTAAGAATCGTTATCCGCTTCCCCTTATGTCGTCAGCCTTCGAGATTCTGCAGGGAGCCAGGTTCTTTACTAAGTTGGACCTTCGTAACGCTTACCATCTCGTACGCATCAGAGAGGGGGACGAGTGGAAAACGGCGTTTAACACTCCGTTAGGGCATTTTGAATACCGGGTTCTGCCGTTCGGTCTCGCTAATGCTCCAGCTGTCTTTCAGGCATTAGTTAATGATGTACTGAGAGACATGCTGAACATCTTTGTTTTCGTTTACCTTGACGATATCCTGATTTTTTCACCGTCACTCGAGATTCATGTTCAGCACGTTCGACGTGTACTCCAGCGCCTTTTGGAGAATTGTCTCTACGTGAAGGCTGAGAAGTGCGCCTTTCATGTCTCCTCTGTCACATTTCTCGGTTCTGTTATTTCCGCTGAAGGCATTCAGATGGATCCCGCTAAGGTCCAGGCTGTCAGCGATTGGCCCGTTCCTAAGTCACGTGTCGAGTTACAGCGCTTTCTCGGTTTCGCTAATTTCTATCGGCGTTTCATTCGTAATTTCGGTCAAGTGGCTGCTCCTCTCACAGCTCTGACTTCTGTCAAGACTTGCTTTAAGTGGTCCGGTTCCGCCCAGGGAGCTTTTGATCTCCTCAAGAAGCGTTTTACATCCGCCCCTATCCTTGTTACTCCTGACGTCACTAAACAATTCATTGTCGAGGTTGACGCTTCAGAGGTGGGCGTGGGAGCCATTCTGTCCCAGCGCTTCCAGTCTGACGATAAGGTCCATCCTTGCGCTTACTTTTCTCATCGCCTGTCGCCATCGGAACGCAACTATGATGTGGGTAACCGCGAACTGCTCGCCATCCGCTTAGCCATAGGCGAATGGCGACAGTGGTTGGAGGGGGCGACCGTCCCTTTTGTCGTTTGGACTGACCATAAGAACCTTGAGTACATCCGTTCTGCCAAACGACTTAATGCACGTCAAGCTCGTTGGGCGTTGTTTTTCGCTCGTTTCGAGTTCGTGATTTCCTATCGCCCGGGAAATAAGAACACCAAGCCTGATGCCTTATCCCGTCTCTTTAGTTCTCCTGTGGCTTCTACCGACCCCGAGGGGATTCTCCCTGAAGGGCGTGTTGTCGGGTTGACTGTCTGGGGAATTGAGAGACAGGTAAAGCAAGCACTCACTCACACTGCGTCGCCGCGCGCTTGTCCTAGTAACCTTCTGTTCGTTCCTGTCTCTACTCGTCTGGCTGTTCTTCAGTGGGCTCATTCTGCCAAGTTAGCTGGCCACCCCGGCGTTCGGGGTACGCTTGCTTCTATTCGCCAGCGGTTTTGGTGGCCTACTCAGGAGCGGGACACGCGCCGTTTCGTGGCTGCTTGTTCGGACTGCGCGCAGACTAAGTCAGGTAACTCTCCTCCTGCCGGTCGTCTCAGACCGCTTCCCATTCCTTCTCGACCATGGTCTCACATCGCCTTAGACTTTATTACCGGTCTGCCTTCGTCTGCGGGGAAGACTGTGATTCTTACGGTTATCGATAGGTTCTCTAAGGCGGCACATTTCATTCCCCTCGCTAAGCTTCCTTCCGCTAAGGAGACGGCACAAATCATCATTGAGAATGTGTTCAGAATTCATGGCCTCCCGTTAGACGCCGTTTCAGACAGAGGTCCGCAATTCACGTCACAGTTTTGGAGGGAGTTCTGTCGTTTGATTGGTGCTTCCGTCAGTCTCTCTTCCGGGTTTCATCCCCAGTCTAACGGTCAAGCAGAAAGGGCCAATCAGTCGATTGGTCGCATATTACGCAGCCTTTCGTTTCGAAACCCTGCGTCTTGGGCAGAACAGCTCCCCTGGGCTGAGTACGCTCACAACTCGCTTCCTTCGTCTGCTACCGGGCTATCTCCGTTTCAGAGTAGTCTTGGTTACCAGCCTCCTCTGTTCTCGTCCCAGCTCGCCGAGTCCAGCGTTCCCTCCGCTCAGGCTTTTGTCCAACGTTGTGAGCGCACCTGGAGGAGGGTCAGGTCTGCACTTTGCCGTTACAGGGCGCAGACTGTGAGAGCCGCCAATAAACGTAGGATTAAGAGTCCTAGGTATTGTCGCGGTCAGAGAGTGTGGCTTTCCACTCGTAACCTTCCCCTTACGACAGCTTCTCGCAAGTTGACTCCGCGGTTCATTGGTCCGTTCCGTGTCTCTCAGGTCGTCAATCCTGTCGCTGTGCGACTGCTTCTTCCGCGACATCTTCGTCGCGTCCACCCTGTCTTCCATGTCTCTTGTGTCAAGCCTTTTCTTCGCGCCCCCGTTCGTCTTCCCTCCCCCCCCCCCGTCCTTGTCGAGGGCGCTCCTATTTACAAGGTACGAAGGATCATGGACATGCGTTCTCGGGGACGTGGTCACCAGTACTTAGTGGATTGGGAGGGTTACGGTCCTGAGGAGAGGAGTTGGGTTCCATCTCGGGACGTGCTGGACCGTTCGTTGATTGATGATTTCCTTCGTTGCCGCCAGGGTTCCTCCTCGAGTGCGCCAGGAGGCGCTCGGTGAGTGGGGGGGTACTGTCATGTTTTGTCTTTGATCATGTCTTGTCCCTGTGCTTCCCTCTGCTGGTCTTATTAGGTTCTTTCCCTCTTTCTCTCTCTCTCTCTCCTCCTGCCTCTCTCCCTCTCCCGCTCTCTCTCTCTATCGTTCCGTTCCTGCTCCCAGCTGTTTCTCATTCTCCTAACGACCTCATTTACTCTTTCACACCTGTCCCCTATTTTGCCCTCTGATTAGAGTCCCTATTTCTCCCTCTGTTTTCCGCTTCTGCCTGGTCGGATTCTTGTTTGATGTTTGCTGTTCCTGTGTCCTTGTTCCGCCCTGTCGTGTTCTTTGCCTTCTTCAGATGCTGCGTGTGAGCAGGTGTCTATGTCAGCTACGGCCAGTGCCTTCCTGAAGCGACCTGCAGTCTGTGGTCGCGTCTCCAGTCGTTCCTCTCTATTGACGAGAGGATTTCAGTTTCCTGTTTTGGATTGACCATTGATAATTCCAGGAGAATCATTATTTGTTTAATACTGGAATAAAGACTCTGTTACTATTACGTCGCTTTTGGGTCCTCATTCACCAGCATAACAGATCTGTGCGTCGACACCTGTCTCGGCGATCTACGGACAATTCCTTCGACCTCATGGCTTGGTTTTTGCTCTGACATGTACTGTCAACTGTGGGACCTTATGTAAACAGGTGTGTGCCTTTCCAAATCATGTCCAATCCATTGAATTTACCATAGGTGGACTCTAATCAAGTTGTAGAAACATCAAGGATGATCAATGGAAATAGGATGCACCTGAGCTCAATTTCGAGTCTCATAGCAAAGGCTCTGAATACTTAAGGTATTTCTGTATTTTATTTTTAATACATTTGCAAAAATGGGTAAACACCTGCTTTCGTGTTGTCATTATGGGCTATTGTGATGTCATTATGGGCTATTGTGATGTCATTATGGGCTATTGTGATGTCATTATGGGCTATTGTGTAGATTGATGAGGGGGGGGGGAAATTATTTAATTCCATTTTAGAACAAGGCTGTAACGTAACAAAATGTGGAAAAAGTGAAGGGGTCTGAATACTTTCCGAGTTAGGGTTAGGGTTGCACATTTTGGTAACTTTCCCAAAAATTCCCCGGTCTTCCTGAAAGCCCTATTGGAGGATTTCGGATTTCTTGCTTCTTCCATTATGATTCCGGGAATCTTCCTACCGGAAATATTCCTACCTTTCTCAGGAAAAACTGGTAATTTTGGGAAAGCGTAGAGACACCATGGACTGTGGTATTAATACATTATTGTCAAGGTATTATGTGAGTGTCATTAGTCTGTACCTTCCATGTCTTCATTTTTAAAAATTATTTGTGTTGTATGAATTTGTATCAAATTAATGTTTTACTTTTTTTTTAATTACATTATATAATACTATTCATGAAGTTCTCTCACTTAACTACAGTTAAAAAGATTGAAGTAGGCGAATCAATGAACTACTGTATTGAAAACCATGTTTTTAGCACAAAGTAGGCCTTAATGTTCTGCACACTGTTCCTAGGCCGTCATTGAAAATAAGAATTTGTTCTTAACTGACTTGCCTAGTTAAATAAAGGTAAAATAAATAAAAATAAAACTTTGACGAATATGCCCCAGTGTTACAGAAATGTTTTTACCTCTTTCCTTTAAAGTGGGTGGTGAAACTCAATGCTAGTAAAATGCAGCTGTCAGCGTTGTTTTTATTCGCCTGCTGCACCTGAAAACCCTGCCTGGTTTGTACAATAATGTCAATTCAATGTAATTCAATGTGCCTTTGTGTCTCTCCGGATACACTCATATGACACACTATTCCTGATTTAGTGCACTACTTTTGAACAGCGCCCATAGAGCTCTAGTCAAAAGTAGTGCACTACATATACTGAAAATAGGATACCATTTGGGACAGACCTGCTCTTTCCATGACACAAACTGATCAGGTGAATCCAGGTGAAAGCTATGACCCCTTATTGATGTCACCTTAAATCCACTTCAAATCAGTTTAGATGAAGGGGAGGAGATGTCTTTAAAGAAGGATTTTTAAGACTTGAGACAATTCAGACATGGATTGTGTACGTGTGCCATTCAGAGGGCGGAATGTGCAAGACAAAAGATTTAAGTGCCTTTGAACGGGGTATGGTAGTAGGTGCCAGGCGCACCGGTTTGTGTCAAGAACTGCAACGTTGCTAGGTTTTTCTTTGGGACTGAGATGGAGGGTAGTGTGTCCTTGGGACTGAGTTGGAGGGTAGCATGTCTTTGGGACTGAGATGGAGGGTAGCGTGTCTTTGGGACTGAGTTGGAGGGTAGTGTGTCTTTGGGACTGAGATGGAGGGTAGTGTGTCTTTGGGACTGAGATGGAGGTTAGTGTGTCTTTGGGACTGAGTTGGAGGTTAGTGTGTCTTTGGGACTGAGTTGGAGGTTAGTGTGTCTTTGGGACTGAGTTGGAGGTTAGTGTGTCTTTGGGACTGAGTTGGAGGTTAGTGTGTCTTTGGGACTGAGATGGAGGGTAGCGTGTCTTTGGGACTGAGTTGGAGGGTAGCGTGTCTTTGGGACTGAGATGGAGGGTAGCGTGTCTTTGGGACTGAGATGGAGGGTAGCGTGTCTTTGGGACTGAGATGGAGAAATGCTGCTAGACCTTCATGCAGCTAACATCTAATCCTTAACAAGTCACATGACCTTTCACCCCTCATCTGACCCTAGCCCTGTGACCTCTGAACACCACAGGTCAGAGTGGAACAGGCAGGTGTCGTGTCTTTGGCTATGCCGGATTAAGTGTTATGACATGCTATTCTATAAATTACTTTCCCCCTAATTAATATTACCTGATTGATCTAATCATGTAAATGTAATTAACTAGAGAGGAGGGGCACCACGAAATAATATTTATAGAGCTGTTATCTTCCGAATAAACTCTTAAAGACCTAGTAATATTTTACATCAATAGCAGTCAATATTAATCGTCACCTTATTTCAGTCTCATCTGAAAGTTGTAAATTCTTGGTTATCTTCACGAACCCAGGCTAACAAGTTGAATCAGCAAAACAAAATTGGGTTTAATTATTTATTTACTAAATACCTAACTAATCACACAGAATTACATATACACAGAATAAATCATACATTGATTACAAATTACGTCATAAAGGAAAACGTCCCTAGCGGGCGGAACAGATATGACAGCTTGTTACACAAAGAAAAAGGGTCTGCGTTTGAGTGAAAGAGCGGGAAGACTGAGGAACAAAGGGCGAAGCTGTGCTATTGTAAATACAATATCTTATGCATTCTAAATTACCGCCCATTTGGAAAAGGAAAATGCAATAAATATTTATTCTGAGCTGCGCTTCGGTAGGTTGGTGATAGATGGAAGGCCGTGCTGCCCAACAGAGTCCTTTGTCCTTTGAAGAATGTCTCTGCTGGTAAATTAAATACGTTGTAGTAACGTCGTTGGGTAGTAGACGGGATACTCTGTCTGTCCTAATTTACGTTTGCAGCTGCTGTTGCTAACTCAACGTCTAGGAGGTATCACTTCTATAGTGAATAAGAGTTCAAAGTTCATACCATTCGCAACCAAAGCTCACGCTGATGTTGGCTTTGTTCTGTAGTTATTATCTGAACCATTCTGACATCGGACCGTCGTCCTCACATCCTCAGGAACAGGAAGTTAAATTTTCATCAATGGCTTATATAGTGGAGGGAGAAGGGTGTGTCTGAAAAGTTTATAACCCATGTCTCTTCACAGGGGCGGGTTCCCCCCAACTTCTGATGTTCCCAGAATCCCTATGTTAACCAAGGGGTTTTCTAATGTCACATCAGTAGAGTAGGGAGAGGAAAAAGGGGGGAAGAGGTATTTATGACTGTCATAAACCTACCCCCAGGCCAACGTCATGACACAGGTATCATGGGAAACACACCTTTGACCAGTTCAGCCATCATCAGGCTGTCACAAACTGTTGTCATACATTAAACACCAGGTGGCAGCAGAGAGCTAGTCTGATTTTACCAACGTTATCATAAATAACCACGCAGGGTCGTTAGAAGCTCTTGGAGGACTTTTTGTTCTCATTCGTTTAGTAGCGTGGGGGGTTAATGTCGGGGAATACAGCCAGGTATTACGGAGTAAGTGTTCACTCACTGTTGTCAATAAAAATAAAAATACTGTTGTCAATAAAATAACAGTGTTGTCAATAAAAACAATGGTGTAAGGCCTCTAGAAGTTTAGCCTGGTCTGGTTTAGCTGGTGCCATAAAGCTACTCATAACCATTACTGTGGAACAGAGGGGTTATAAACAGTGTTACTGTGGAACAGAGGGGGTAGAGGTTATAAACAGTGTTACTGTGGAACAGAGGAGGGTAGAGGTTATAAACAGTGTTACTGTGGGACAGAGGGGGGTAGAGGTTATAAACAGTGTTACTGTGGAACAGAGGAGGGTAGAGGTTATAAACAGTGTTACTGTGGGACAGAGGGGGGTAGAGGTTATAAACAGTGTTACTGTGGAACAGAGGGGGTAGAGGTTATAAACAGTGTTACTGTGGAACAGAGGAGGTAGAGGTTATAAACAGTGTTACTGTGGAACAGAGGAGGGTAGAGGTTATAAACAGTGTTACTGTGGGACAGAGGGGGGTAGAGGTTATAAACAGTGTTACTGTGGAACAGAGGGGGGTAGAGGTTATAAACAGTGTTACTGTGGGACAGAGGGGGGTAGAGGTTATAAACAGTGTTACTGTGGAACAGAGGGGGTAGAGGTTATAAACAGTGTTACTGTGGAACAGAGGGGGGTAGAGGTTATAAACAGTGTTACTGTGGAACAGAGGAGGGTAGAGGTTATAAACAGTGTTACTGTGGGACAGAGGGGGGTAGAGGTTATAAACAGTGTTACTGTGGAACAGAGGGGGTAGAGGTTATAAACAGTGTTACTGTGGAACAGAGGAGGTAGAGGTTATAAACAGTGTTACTGTGGAGCAGAGGAGGGTAGAGGTTATAAACAGTGTTACTGTGGGACAGAGGGGGGTAGAGGTTATAAACAGTGTTACTGTGGAACAGAGGGGGTAGAGGTTATAAACAGTGTTACTGTGGAACAGAGGGGGGTAGAGGTTATAAACAGTGTTACTGTGGGACAGAGGGGGGTAGAGGTTATAAACAGTGTTACTGTGGAACAGAGGGGGTAGAGGTTATAAACAGTGTTACTGTGGAACAGAGGAGGTAGTGGTTATAAACAGTGTTACTGTGGAACAGAGGGGGTAGAGGTTATAAACAGTGTTACTGTGGAACAGAGGGGGGTAGAGGTTATAAACAGTGTTACTGTGGAACAGAGGGGGTAGAGGTTATAAACAGTGTTACTGTGGAACAGAGGGGGGTAGAGGTTATAAACAGTGTTACTGTGGAACAGAGGGAGGTAGAGGTTATAAACAGTGTTACTGTGGAACAGAGGGGGGTAGAGGTTATAAACAGTGTTACTGTGGAACAGAGGGGGGTAGAGGTTATAAACAGTGTTACTGTGGAACAGAGGGGGGTAGAGGTTATAAACAGTGTTACTGTGGAACAGAGGGGGGTAGAGGTTATAAACAGTGTTACTGTGGAACAGAGGGGGTAGAGGTTATAAACAGTGTTACTGTGGAACAGGGGAGGTAGAGGTTATAAACAGTGTTACTGTGGGACAGAGGGGGGTAGAGGTTATAAACAGTGTTACTGTGGAACAGAGGGGGTAGAGGTTATAAACAGTGTTACTGTGGAACAGAGGGGGGTAGAGGTTATAAACAGTGTTACTGTGGAACAGGGGAGGTAGAGGTTATAAACAGTGTTACTGTGGGACAGAGGGGGGTAGAGGTTATAAACAGTGTTACTGTGGAACAGAGGGGGTAGAGGTTATAAACAGTGTTACTGTGGAACAGAGGGGGTAGAGGTTATAAACAGTGTTACTGTGGAACAGGGGAGGTAGAGGTTATAAACAGTGTTACTGTGGGACAGAGGGGGGTAGAGGTTATAAACAGTGTTACTGTGGAACAGAGGGGGTAGAGGTTATAAACAGTGTTACTGTGGAACAGAGGGGGGTAGAGGTTATAAACAGTGTTACTGTGGAACAGAGGGGGGTAGAGGTTATAAACAGTGTTACTGTGGAACAGAGGGGGGGGGGGGGGTAGAGGTTATAAACAGTGTTACTGTGGAACAGAGGGGGTAGAGGTTATAAACAGTGTTACTGTGGAACAGAGGGGGGTAGAGGTTATAAACAGTGTTACTGTGGAACAGAGGAGGGTAGAGGTTATAAACAGTGTTACTGTGGAACAGAGGGGGGTAGAGGTTATAAACAGTGTTACTGTGGAACAGAGGGGGGTAGAGGTTATAAACAGTGTTACTGTGGGACAGAGGGGGGTAGAGGTTATAAACAGTGTTACTGTGGAACAGAGGGGGTAGAGGTTATAAACAGTGTTACTGTGGAACAGGGGAGGTAGAGGTTATAAACAGTGTTACTGTGGAACAGAGGGGGGTAGAGGTTATAAACAGTGTTACTGTGGAACAGAGGGGGTAGAGGTTATAAACAGTGTTACTGTGGAACAGAGGGGGGTAGAGGTTATAAACAGTGTTACTGTGGAACAGAGGAGGTAGAGGTTATAAACAGTGTTACTGTGGAACAGAGGGGGTAGAGGTTATAAACAGTGTTACTGTGGAACAGAGGGGGGTAGAGGTTATAAACAGTGTTACTGTGGAACAGAGGGAGGTAGAGGTTATAAACAGTGTTACTGTGGAACAGAGGGGGTAGAGGTTATAAACAGTGTTACTGTGGAACAGAGGGGGTAGAGGTTATAAACAGTGTTACTGTGGAACAGAGGGGGGTAGAGGTTATAAACAGTGTTACTGTGGAACAGAGGGGGTAGATGTTATAAACAGTGTTACTGTGGAACAGAGGGGGTAGAGGTTATAAACAGTGTTACTGTGGAACAGAGGGGGGTAGAGGTTATAAACAGTGTTACTGTGGAACAGAGGGGGGTAGAGGTTATAAACAGTGTTACTGTGGAACAGAGGGGGTAGAGGTTATAAACAGTGTTACTGTGGAACAGAGGGGGTAGAGGTTATAAACAGTGTTACTGTGGAACAGAGGGGGTAGAGGTTATAAACAGTGTTACTGTGGAACAGAGGGGGGTAGAGGTTATAAACAGTGTTACTGTGGAACAGAGGAGGTAGAGGTTATAAACAGTGTTACTGTGGAACAGAGGGGGTAGAGGTTATAAACAGTGTTACTGTGGAACAGAGGGGGTAGAGGTTATAAACAGTGTTACTGTGGAACAGAGGGGGGTAGAGGTTATAAACAGTGTTACTGTGGAACAGAGGGGTTATAAACAGTGTTACTGTGGAACAGAGGGGGGGTAAAGGTTATAAACAGTGTTACTGTGGAACAGAGGGGGGTAGAGGTTATAAACAGTGTTACTGTGGAACAGAGGGGGTAGAGGTTATAAACAGTGTTACTGTGGAACAGAGGGGGTAGAGGTTATAAACAGTGTTACTGTGGAACACAGGGGGTAGAGGTTATAAACAGTGTTACTGTGGAACAGAGGAGGGTAGAGGTTATAAACAGTGTTACTGTGGAACAGAGGGGGGTAGAGGTTATAAACAGTGTTACTGTGGAACAGAGGGAGGTAGAGGTTATAAACAGTGTCACTGTGGAACAGAGAGGGGTAGAGGTTATAAACAGTGTTACTGTGGAACAGAGGGGGGTAGAGGTTATAAACAGTGTTACTGTGGAACAGAGGGAGGTAGAGGTTATAAACAGTGTTACTGTGGAACAGAGAGGGGTAGAGGTTATAAACAGTGTTACTGTGGAACAGAGGGGGTAGAGGTTATAAACAGTGTTACTGTGGAACAGAGGGAGTTAGAGGTTATAAACAGTGTTACTGTGGAACAGAGGGGGGTAGAGGTTATAAACAGTGTTACTGTGGAACAGAGGGGGGTAGAGGTTATAAACAGTGTATAAACAGTGTCGGAGGTGTAACTGTGTTGGAGCCGTCAAACCGGTGAGCAGCTGCTCTTGCGATCATTGTCACGAAGCCACATCTCTAGAGCCCTTGTCAGTACATTTCTATCTGCGACTTCCTGAACGTTTCAATACTTTTCGTTTTTATATGCTCAGACTGCGGGGAATCTTTGCTTTAGTCTTTACACTTATCCAGTCATTTCAGATCTACAGGAGTGTATAAGGGGTAGTGTATAAGGGGTAGTATATAGGGGGTAGTGTCTAGGGATTAATGTCTAGGGGCTAGTTTCTAATATTATAGATCATATTATAGTTATAGATTATATTGTAGTTATAGATCATATTATAGGTATAGGTAATATTATAGTTATAGATCATATTATAGGTCATATTATAGTTATATTATATTATATTATAGTAATAGATCATATTATAGTTATAGATCATATTATAGATCATATTATAGTTATAGATCATATTATAGTTATAGATCATATTATAGTTATAGATCATATTATAGTTATAGATCATATTAAAGATCATATTATAGTTATAGATCATATTATAGTTATAGATCATATTATAGTTATAGATCATATTATAGATCATATTATAGTTATAGATCATATTATAGTTATAGATCATATTATAGTTATAGATCATATTATAGATCATATTATATTTATAGATCATATTATAGTTATAGATCATATTATAGATCATATTATAGTTATAGACCATATTATAGTTATATATCATATTATAGTTATAGATTATATTATAGTTCTAGATCATATTGTAGTTATAGATCATATTATATATCATATTGTAGTTATAGATTATTTTATAGTTATAGATCATATTATAGTTATAGATCATATTATAGTTATAGATCATATTATAGATCATATTATAGTTATAGATTATATTATAGTTATAGATCATATTATACTTATAGATCATATTATAGTTATTGATCATATTATAGATCATATTATAGATAATATTATAGTTATAGATAATATTATAGTTATATATCATATTATAGTTATAGGGAATATTATAGTTATAGATCATATTATAGATCATATTATAGTTATAGATTATATTGTAGTTATAGATCATATTATAGGTATAGGTAATATTATAGTTATAGATCATATTATAGATCATATTATAGTTATATTATATTATATTATAGTAATAGATCATATTATAGTTATAGATCATATTATAGATCATATTATAGTTATAGATCATATTATAGTTATAGATCATATTATAGTTATAGATCATATTATAGTTATAGATCATATTATAGATCATATTATAGTTATAGATCATATTATAGTTATAGATCATATTATAGTTATAGATCATATTATAGATCATATTATAGTTATAGATCATGTTATAGTTATAGATCATATTATAGTTATAGATCATATTATAGATCATATTATAGTTATAGATCATATTATAGTTATAGATCATATCACTCCAACCTAAGTGTATGTAAACTTCCGACTTCAACTGTCCCGACTATACCAAAAGTTAGGAACACATAATTCCTTATGTTAAGCAAACCAGACGTCACGATTGTCTAATTTTTTTTTATTTACGGATAGCCAGGTGCACAGTCCAACACGCGGAAATAATTGACAAACTAAGCATTTGTGTTTAGTGAGTCCAACAAATTAGAGGCAGTAGAGATGACCAGGGATTTTGTCACGCCCTGGCCATAAAGAGGTTTTTATTCTCTATTTTGGTTAGGCCAGGGTGTGACTAGGGTGGGCATTCTAGTTTCTTTATTTCTATGTTTACAATTTCTTTGTGTTTTGCCGGGTGTGGTTCTCAATCGGAGGCAGCTGTCTATCGAACCATACTTAGGTAGCCCTTTTTTCCACCTGTCTTTGTGGGAAGTTGTCTTTGTTTGTAGGGCACATAGCCTTTAGCTTCACGGTTTGTTTTTGTAGTGTTTATTGTTTTGTTCGGCGTCTTTTCCGCTAATAAAAGAAAATGTACGCTGACCACGCTGCACCTTGGTCCTCTCCTTTCAACAGCCGTGACAGATGTTCTCTTGACAAGTGTATGAATTTGAAAAAAATGTCCTTCCTGCTAAGCATTCAAAATGTAACGAGTACTTTTGTCTGTCAGAGTAAAAAGTACATTATTTTTCTTTAGGAATGTGGTGGAGTAAAAGGTGAAGTTGTAAAAATAATTGTAAAGAAAAGAACACAATTACCCCTGAAACATTTACTTCAAAGTATTTTGACTTAGTTTACACCACTGGTTTCCATCTAGGCCACAGGCTGATTCTGAGGACCTTTTGTGAGAGTTTGATCCTGTTTGTCCTCGAAGTTAAATCCATCCCCAGGAGCTGTTCTGTTCTGCCTCCAGCTTTATAGCATAGTGCTGGCAGTCACACACACACACACACACACACACACACACACACACACACACACACACACACACACACACACACACACACACACACACACACACACACACACACACACACACACACACACACACACACACACACACACACACACACACACACACACACACACACACACACACACACACACACACACAGAGGGGGGGAAAGGCAGTGTGTGGTTATAGGGGGGAAAGGTAGTGTGTGGTTACAGGGGGAAAGGTAGTGTTTGGTTATAGGGGGGGAAAGGTAGTGTTTGGTTATAGGGGGGGAAAGGTAGTGTGTGGTTATAGGGGGGGAAAGGTAGTGTGTGGTTATAGGGGGGGAAAGGTAGTGTGTGGTTATAGGGGGGGAAAGGTAGTGTGTGGTTATAGGGGGGGAAGGTAGTGTTTGGTTATAGGGGGGAAGGTAGTGTTTGGTTATAGGGGGGGAAAG
Organism: Salvelinus alpinus; assembly: GCF_045679555.1. Classification (NCBI taxonomy): domain Eukaryota; kingdom Metazoa; phylum Chordata; class Actinopteri; order Salmoniformes; family Salmonidae; genus Salvelinus; species Salvelinus alpinus. Next base: position 47,773,966 of record NC_092107.1, on the reverse strand, counting down.
GTAGTGTGTGGTTATAGGGGGGGAAAGGTAGTGTGTGGTTATAGGGGGGGAAAGGTAGTGTGTGGTTATAGGGGGGGAAAGGTAGTGTGTGGTTATAGGGGGGGAAAGGTAGTGTTTGGTTACAGGGGGAAAGGTAGTGTTTGGTTATAGGGGGGGAAAGGTAGTGTGTGGTTATAGGGGAAAGGTAGTGTGTGGTTATAGGGGGGAAGGTAGTGTGTGGTTATAGGGGAAAGGTAGTGTGTGGTTATAGGGGGGGAAAGGTAGTGTGTGGTTATAGGGGGAAAGGTAGTGTGTGGTTATAGGGGGGAAAGGTAGTGTGTGGTTATAGGGGAAAGGTAGTGTTTGGTTACAGGGGGAAAGGTAGTGTGTGGTTATAGGGGGGAAAGGTAGTGTGTGGTTATAGGGGGGGAAGGTAGTGTGTGGTTATAGGGGGAAAGGTAGTGTGTAGTTATAGGGGGAAAGGTAGTGTGTGGTTATAGGGGGGGAAAGGTAGTGTGTGGTTATAGGGGGGAAAGGTAGTGTGTGGTTATAGGGGAAAGGTAGTGTGTGGTTATAGGGGAAAGGTAGTGTGTGGTTATAGGGGGGAAAAGTAGTGTGTAGTTATAGGGGGAAAGGTAGTGTGTGGTTATAGGGGGGGAAAGGTAGTGTGTGGTTATAGGGGGGAAAGGTAGTGTGTGGTTATAGGGAGGGAAAGGTAGTGTGTGGTTATAGGGGGAAAGGTAGTGTGTGGTTATAGGGGGGGAAAGGTAGTGTGTTGTTATAGGGGGAAAGGTAGTGTGTTGTTATAGGGGGAAAGGTAGTGTGTGGTTATAGGGAGGGAAAGGTAGTGTTTGGTTATAGGGGGGGAAAGGTAGTGTGTGGTTATAGGGGGGGAAAGGTAGTGTTTGGTTATAGGGGGGGAAAGGTAGTGTGTTGTTATAGGGGGAAAGGTAGTGTGTGTTTATAGGGGGGAAAGGTAGTGTGTGGTTACAGGGGGGAAAGGTAGTGTGTGGTTATTGGGGGGAAAGGTAGTGTTTGGTTATAGGGGGGGAAAGGTAGTGTGTGGTTATAGGGGGGAAAGGTAGTGTGTGGTTATAGGGGGGGAAAGGTAGTGTGTGGTTATAGGGGGGAAAGGTAGTGTGTGGTTATAGGGGGGAAAGGTAGTGTGTGGTTATAGGGGGAAAGGTAGTGTGTGGTTACAGGGGGGAAAGGTAGTGTGTGGTTATTGGGGGGAAAGGTAGTGTGTGGTTATAGGGGAAAGGTAGTGTGTGGTTATAGGGGAAAGGTAGTGTGTGGTTATAGGGGGGATAGGTAGTGTTTGGTTATAGGGGGGAAGGTAGTGTGTGGTTATAGGGGGGGAAAGGTAGTGTGTTGTTACAGGGGGGGAAAGGTAGTGTGTGGTTATTGGGGGAAAGGTACCTTTTGGGACACATACTAAGTCAAGTTGTCCCAGCTAGCAGAAACAACTTCACAATGACCCACAATGTTTCTAAATATTATGGAGGTTGTGGTGTGGCGATTTTAAATATCACCATGGTTACTGTATTCTGCACTAAACCCATCTGATGAAAACGTTTTTGTCCATTTTTATATATATATATTTTTTTTTACATGAATTGAAAGCAGTAACTCCCCTCAATACCAAGAAAACATTTATTCAAAATAGCTTCATAAATTTAACTTTAATGATAAATTATGGACGTTTCGGAGATGAGGTTTTAATCCAACAGGACGCTACAGTGTGTTGAATATTTCAATATATATCATTTTTCCCCCTAAAATCCAATCCTCTTATCAACCAGTCCTTTGACTGTGATTGACAACGATGTCATTTTTCCTTGTGTCTCCATCTCGTTCCGACTGGGCACACCATGTCATTTCAACATGGACATCTGGGTAATATTTGGTTGAGACGTCGATCAATGACAGTTCAACCTTGTATTCACACACTCAAAAAGACAGCCAGAAGTTTGTTGAATTCCCAATGTTTTATCACTGTTACGAACGATGAGGAAAATGGGTAAAGAGTCAGGCGCAGAGAGCAAAGGATACGGGGAAAAAACCACACATTAATGTCCAACCAGAAAATACAACTGGTAACGTCAAAACATATGACGTAAAATCCACTTCACTACAGTACACACTGGCAATAATCCGGACAGTGGAAAAACCCCATCAGAACACGAAACACCTCATACAAAACAGATGACAAGCCGCACAAACAGAAACGGGCTAAACGAACTTAAATAGCACCACCCTAACAACCAAACAATGAACAGGTGAAAACAATTAGACTCAACCAAACGAAAAGGGAAAAAGGGATCGGTGGCAGCTAGTAGACCGGCGACGACGACCGCCGAGCGCCACCCGAACAGGAAGGGGAGCCACCTTCGGTAATGCTCGTTACAATCACTATGCGTTCAGCCATCTAAAAGCACAACCAAATACCAATGGAAAAAACATGTCTGATTTTTTTTGGTTTACTTCTCATCTAAATGTGTTTTCACTGCACTTTCAACTATTTAAAAGCACAACAAAGTTCAAATGGAAATAAAATGTCAGATATGGTGTATTTATACAACAATTAAATGTGTTATTACTGTACTTAATCTAATAGCAGAACCAAATGACCTGGATTGCAGCTAGCTGAGATTACATTAAAAGTACATGGTGCAAGTGATCAATGCTGTTGGAGATTCCGCGCAGATTGTGAACGTCTCCGCTGACCTACGACCTTTGCGTGTTACCTTGAACATTCACGTTTTCTATGATTACAATAAGAAGACATTTATAGTTACAGCAGGCGAACCTCAAAATGTGGACATGGATGAGTTAGTCATTTTTTAAGGTTGAATAAAAACTGTTACATTAGTTTGTCAGATATCCTTAACTTTATACGGCTATTTACTGTTTTTACAAAAGTAATATTGAATTGTGTTTGTTTGTTTTTGTGCCACTGACTCAGTGTAGCTTTAACTCCAGTTTGTTTACAAATGACTAATTGATATGTTGGATTCACGTCTCCATCTCAGCCAACAGGCAAAGTTAAAGAATATAATTTTTTTGTTGCTATGGCAACTCATTTACCCCTACTGACCTTGGCATGTAAGGTGAAGATGATCATACGATATGTCTCAAGCACACACACACACACAGACACACACACACAGACACAGACATACTACATACTCCCTGCAGTCAACAGTCACCAACAGACATACTACATAATCCCTGCAGTCAACAGTCAACAACAGACATACTACATAATCCCTGCAGTCAACAGTCACCAACAGACATACTACATAATCCCTGCAGTCAACAGTCACCAACAGACATACTACATAATCCCTGCAGTCAACAGTCAACAACAGACATACTACATAATCCCTGCAGTCAACAGTCACCAACAGACATACTACATAATCCCTGCAGTCAACAGTCACCAACAGACATACTACATAATCCCTGCAGTCAACAGTCACCAACAGACATACTACATAATCCCTGCAGTCAACAGTCAACAACAGACATACTACATAATCCCTGCAGTCAACAGTCACCAACAGACATACTACATATCCCTGCAGTCAACAGACACACTACATAATCCCTGCAGTCAACAGTCACCAACAGACATACTACATAATCCCTGCAGTCAACAGTCAACAACAGATATACTACATAATCCCTGAGGTCAACAGTCAACAACAGATATACTATATAATCCCTGAGGTCAACAGTCAACAACAGATATACTACATAATCCCTGAGGTCAACCGTCAACAACAGATATACTACATAATCCCTGCAGTCAACAGTCAACAACATATATACTACATAATCCCTGCAGTCAACAGTCAACAACAGACATACTACATATCCCTGCAGTCAACAACAGACATACTACATAATCCCTGCAGTCAACAGTCAACAACAGACATACTACATAATCCCTGCAGTCAACAGTCAACAACAGACATACTACATAATCCCTGCAGTCAACAGTCAACAACAGACATACTACATAATCCCTGCAGTCAACAGACATACTACATAATCCCTGCAGTCAACAGTCAACAACAGATATACTACATAATCCCTGCAGTCAACAGTCAACAACAGACATACTACATAATCCCTGCAGGCAACAGTCAACAACAGACATACTACATAATCCCTGCAGTCAACAGTCAACAACAGACATACTACATAATCCCTGCAGTCAACAGTCAACAACAGACATACTACATAATCCCTGCAGTCAACAGTCAACAACAGACATACTACATAATCCCTGCAGTCAACAGTCAACAACAGACATACTACATATCCCTGCAGTCAACAACAGACATACTACATAATCCCTGCAGTCAACAGTCACCAACAGACATACTACATATCCCTGCAGTCAACAACAGACATACTACATAATCCCTGCAGTCAACAGTCAACAACAGACATACTACATAATCCCTGCAGTCAACAGTCAACAACAGACATACTACATATCCCTGCAGTCAACAACAGACATACTACATAATCCCTGCAGTCAACAGTCACCAACAGACATACTACATAATCCCTACAGTCAACAGTCAACAACAGACATACTACATATCCCTGCAGTCAACAACAGATATACTACATAATCCCTGCAGTCAACAGTCACCAACAGACATACTACATATCCCTGCAGTCAACAACAGATATACTACATAATCCCTGCAGTCAACAGTCACCAACAGACATACTACATATCCCTGCAGTCAACAACAGATATACTACATATCCCTGCAGTCAACAACAGACATACTACATAATCCCTGCAGTCAACAGTCAACAACAGACATACTACATATCCCTGCAGTCAACAACAGACATACTACATAATCCCTGCAGTCAACAGTCACCAACAGACATACTACATAATCCCTACAGTCAACAGTCAACAACAGACATACTACATATCCCTGCAGTCAACAACAGATATACTACATAATCCCTGCAGTCAACAGTCACCAACAGACATACTACATATCCCTGCAGTCAACAACAGATATACTACATAATCCCTGCAGTCAACAGTCACCAACAGACATACTACATATCCCTGCAGTCAACAACAGATATACTACATAATCCCTGCAGTCAACAGTCAACAACAGATATACTACATAATCCCTGCAGTCAACAGTCAACAACAGATATACTACATAATCCCTGCAGTCAACAGTCAACAACAGATATACTACATAATCCCTGCAGTCAACAACAGATATACTACATATCCCTGCAGTCAACAGTCAACAACAGATGTACTACATAATCCCTGCAGTCAACAACAGACATACTACATATCCCTGCAGTCAACAGTCAACACTTTACATTGGTAATGGTGGCTCTCTCCTCTCTCTCCTCCCATTCTCTGCATTTCTCTTGTGTCTCTCTTTCTCTCCTCTCTCTCTCTCTTCCTTCTCTAATTTTCCCTCTTTCTCTCTCTCTTTCCTCTGTCCTTCTCCCTCTCCTTCTCTGTCTCCTGACCGAGAGTCGTTAATGATTGATGCTACCGTATAAAGCCAGAATTAGCCTGATTAAGCATGAATAATGTATGATTTCCTTTCAGTCTTCGATGTTCTCTGAATGTGTTTGACATTTGCACTGACTCAAACACACCAGACATTTAGCCATGAGGATGATGTAGTTTTTACCCCCGCTGACACTAGTTTCACAATGTTGCATAAAATTGTAGAGGGGCATAATCTCTCCTGTTGTTTGATATACAGTCAGCACAATATGAAATAATATTACAGGGAGACCTGGAACAATGGATCAATGTTTACAAGATCTTCTAGCAAAAGTGTACTTACACAAAATCACATCCTTAGTCTAAAGAAGTTTCCTCTCCTCACATTATCCTATATCTTCATAGTCTATAGAAGCTTCCTCCCCTCACATAGTCTCCTATATCTTCATAGTCTATAGAAGCTTCCTCTCCTCACACAGTCTCCTATATCTTCATAGTCTATAGAAGCTTCCTCCCCTCACATAGTCTCCTATATCTTCATAGTCTATAGAAGCTTCCTCCCCTCACAGTCTCCTATATCTTCATAGTCTATAGAAGCTTCCTCTCCTCACATTATCCTATATTGTCACAGTCTATAGAAGCTTCCTCCCCTCACAGTCTCCTATATCGTCACAGTCCATAGAAGCTTCCTCTCCTCACATTATCCTATATCTTCATAGTCTATAGAAGCTTCCTCCCCTCATAGTCTCCTATATCTTCATAGTCTATAGAAGCTTCCTCCCCTCACATAGTCTCCTATATCTTCATAGTCTATAGAAGCTTCCTCCCCTCACAGTTTCCTATATCTTCATAGTCTATAGAAGCTTCCTCTCCTCACATTATCCTATATCGTCACAGTCTATAGAAGCTTCCTCCCCTTCACAGTCTCTTATATCGTCACAGTCCATAGAAGCTTCCTCTCCTCACATTATCCTATATCTTCATAGTCTATAGAAGCTTCCTCCCCTCATAGTCTCCTATATCTTCATAGTCTATAGAAGCTTCCTCCCCTCACACAGTCTCCTATATCTTCATAGTCTATAGAAGCTTCCTCCCCTCATAGTCTCCTATATCTTCATAGTCTATAGAAGCTTCCTCTCCTCACATTATCCTATATCTTCATAGTATAAAGAAGCTTCCTCTACTCACACAGTCTCCTATATCTTCATAGTCTATAGAAGCTTCCTCCCCTCACACAGTCTCCTATATCTTCTTAGTCTATAGAAGCTTCCTCCCCTCACACAGTCTCCTATATCTTCTTAGTCTATAGAAGCTTCCTCCCCTCACACAGTCTCCTATATCTTCATAGTCTATAGAAGCTTCCTCCCCTCACACAGTCTCCTATATCTTCATAGTCTATAGAAGCTTCCTCCCCTCACACAGTCTCCTATATCTTCATAGTCTATAGAAGCTTCCTCCCCTCACACAGTCTCCTATATCTTCATAGTCTATAGAAGCTTCCTCCCCTCACACAGTCTCCTATATCTTCATAGTCTATAGAAGCTTCCTCCCCTATAGTCTCCTATATCTTCATAGTCTATAGAAGCTTCCTCCCCTCACACAGTCTCCTATATCATAGAACTTCCGGCGCCGACAGAGATGGCTGCATCGCTTCGCGTTCCTAGGAAACTATGCAGTATTTAGTTTTTTTATGTGTTATTTCTTACATTGTTTCCCCAGGGAATCTTAGGTTATATTACATACAGTCGGGAGGAACTATTGGATATAAGAGCAACGTCAACTCACAACATTACGACCTGGAATACAACTTTCCCGAAGAGGATCCTCTACCCAGGACAATGGATCGGATCCCAGCCGGCGACCTAAAACAACAGCGCCGCAGAAGGGGCAGATGGAGCGGTCTTCTGGTCAGGCTCCATAGACGGGCACATCGCGCACCGCTCCCGAGCATATTACTAGCCAATGTCCAGTCTCTTGACAACAAGGTCGACGAAATCCGAGCAAGGGTTGCCTTCCAGAGAGACATCAGAGATTGTAACGTTCCTTGTTTCACGGAAACATGGCTCACTCGGGATACGTCATCAGAGTTGGTACAGCCAACTGGCTTCTTCACGCATCACGCCGACAGAAACAAACATCTCTCTGGTAAGAAGAAGGGCGGGGGTCTATGCCTTATGATTAACGAGACGTGGTGTGATCATAACAACATACAGGAACTCAAGTCCTTTTGTTCACCTGATCTAGAATTCCTTACAATCAAATGCCGACCGCATTATCTACCAAGAGAATTCTCTTCGATCATAATCACAGTCGTGTATATTCCCCCCAAGCAGACACATCAACGGCCCTGAAAGAACTTCATTTGACTCTATGTTAACTGAAAACCACATATCCTGAGGCTGCATTTATTGTAGCTGGGGATTTTAACAAGGCTAATCTGAAAACAAGGCTCCCTACATTTTATCAGCATATCGATTGCGCGACCCGGGCTGGCAAAACCCTGGATCATTGTTATTCTAACTTCCGCAACGCATATAAGGCCCTCCTGTCACGTTCCTGACCTGTTTTCTGTTAGTTTTGTATGTGTTAGTTGGTCAGGACGTGAGTTTGGGTGGGCAGTCTATGTTTTCTGTTTCTATGTTGGTTTAAAGGGTGACCTGATATGGCTCTCAATTAGAGGCAGGTGGTTGTCATTTCCTCTGATTGAGAGTCATATTAAGGTAGGTGTTTTCACACTGTTTGTTGTGGGTGGTTGTCTCCTGTGTCAGTGTCTGTCTATGTTGCACCATACGGGACTGTTTCGGTTTGTTTGTTCATTTTGTTTGTTCGGTTTTTATGTAGTCATTTCCCTGTTCGTGCGTTCTTCGTGTTACATGTAAGTTCTTACGTCCAGGTCTGTCTACATCGTTTGTTGTTTTGTTAGTTATATCAAGTATAGTTCGTTTTCGTCTTCGTCTGTTTTGTTTAATAAATTATCATGTCTTATCACAACGCTGCGCCTTGGTCGAATCACTACTCCTCCTCTTCGTATGAAGAGGAGGAGGAACACCGTTACAGAACCACCCACCAATCCAGGACCAAGCAGCAACGACAGGAGAGGCTGAATTATTTGGAGAAATGGACATGGGAGGAAGACCTAGAAGGCAAAGGACCCTGGGCGCAGCCAGGAGAATATCGCCGCCCCAAAGAGGAGCTGGAGGCAGCTAAAGCTGAGAGGCGGCGATATGAGGAGGCAGCAAGGAAGCAAGGCTGAAGGCCGGAGAATCAAGCCCAAAACCGGCGTTATGAGGGGACGCGTCTAGCACGGAAGCCCGAAAAGCCCGTGAGTACTACCCAAAAATGTCTTGGGGGGCGGCTAAGAGGTAGTGGGCCAAGGGCAGGTAGGAGACCTGCGCCCACTTCACAGGCTAACCGTGGAGAGCGGGAGTACGGGCGAACACCGTGTTACGCAGTAGAGCGCACGGTGTCTCCTGTACGTGTGCATAGCCCGGTGCGGGTTATTCCACCTCCCCGCACTGGTAGGGCTAGATTGAGCGTTGAGCCGGATGTCATGAAGCCGGTCCTACATATCTGGCCACCAGTACGTCTCCTCGGGCCGGCTTACATGGCACCAGCCTTACGCATGGTGTCCCCGGTTCGCCTACATAGCCCGGTGCGGGTTATTCCACCTCCCCGCACTGGTCGGGCGACGGGGAGCATTCAACCAGGTAAGGTTGGGCAGGCTCAGTGCTCAAGGGAGCCAGTACGCCTGCACGGTCCGGTATTTCCGGCGCTACCTCCCCGCCCCAGCCCAGTACCACCAGTGTCTACTCCACGCACCAGGCTTCCAGTGCGTTTCCAGAGCCCTGTTCCTCCTCCACGCACTCTCCCTATGGTGCGTGTCTCCAGCCCAGTGCCTCCAGTTCCGGCACCACGCACTAAGCCTCCTGTGCGTCTCCAGAGCCCTGTACGCACTGTTCCTTCTCCCCGTACTCGTCCTGATGTGCGTGCACTCAGCCCGGTGCCACCAGTGCCGGTACCACGCACCAGGCCTATAGTGCGCTTCGAGAGGTCAGTGTGCCCTGTTCCTGCTCCCCGCACTAGGCTTGAAGTGCATGTCTCCAGTCCCGTGCTTCCAGTTCCGGCACCACGTACCAGGCCTACAGTGCGTCTCAGCCGGCCAGAGTCTGCCGTCTGCCCAACGGCGCCTGAACCATCCGTCTCCGCAGCGCCGTCTGAGCCATCCGTCTCCCCAGCGCCGTCTGAGCCATCCGTCTCCCCAGCGCCGTCTGAGCCATCCGTCTCCCCAGCGCCGTCTGAGCCATCCGTCTCCCCAGCGCCGTCTGAGCCATCCGTCTCCCCAGCGCCGTCTGAGCCATCCGTCTCCCCAGCGCCGTCTGAGCCATCCGTCTCCCCAGCGCCGTCTGAGCCATCCGTCTCCCCAGCGCCGTCTGAGCCATCCGTCTCCCCAGCGCCGTCTGAGCCATCCGTCTGTCCCGAGCCATTAGAGCCGCCCGTCTGTCCCGAGCCGTCAGAGCCGTTAGTCAGTCAGGAGCCGCTAGAGCCATTCGTCAGTCAGGATCTGCCAGAGCCGCCAACCAGACAGGATCTGCCAGAGCCGCCAACCAGACAGGATCTGCCAGAGCCGCCAACCAGACAGGATCTGCCAGAGCCGCCAACCAGACAGGATCTGCCAGAGCCGCCAACCAGACAGGATCTGCCAGAGCAGCCAACCAGACAGGATCTGCCAGAGCCGTCAGCGAGCCATGAGCGTCCAGAGCCGTCAGCCAGCCATGAGCGTCCAGAGCCGTCAGCCAGCCATGAGCGTCCAGAGCCGCCAGCCAGCCATGAGCGTCCAGAGCCGTCAGCCAGCCATGAGCGTCCAGAGCCGTCAGCCAGTCATGAGCTGCCCCTCAGCCCAGAGCGGCCATTTATCCAGAACTGCCCCTCAGTCCAGAGCTGTCTCTCTGTCCGGAGCTGCCCTTCAGTCCGGAGTTGCCCCTCTATCCTGAGCTACCTCTCTATCCTGACCTACCTCTCTGTCCTGTGCTATATCTCTGTCCTGAGCTACCTTATCCCGGTGCTGCCCCTTGTCCCGGTGCTGCCCCTTATATTAAGGTTACCATTAAAATTAAGTGGGTGTAAGATGAGGGTGGTCATTCTAAGGGGGAGACGTAAGCTGGGATTGACTATGGTGGGGTGGGGACCTCGCCCAGAGCCTGAGCCACCACGGTGGTCAGATGCCCACCCAGACCCTCCCCTAGACTTTGTGCTGGTGCGCCCGGAGTTCGCACCTTGAGGGGGGGGGTTATGTCACGTTCCTGACCTGTTTTCTGTTAGTTTTGTATGTGTTAGTTGGTCAGGACGTGAGTTTGGGTGGGCAGTCTATGTTTTCTGTTTCTATGTTGGTTTAAAAGGTGACCTGATATGGCTCTCAATTAGAGGCAGGTGGTTGTCATTTCCTCTGATTGAGAGTCATATTAAGGTAGGTGTTTTCACACTGTTTGTTGTGGGTGGTTGTCTCCCGTGTCAGTGTCTGTCTATGTTGCACCATACGGGACTGTTTCGGTTTGTTTGTTCATTTTGTTTGTTCGGTTTTTATGTAGTCATTTCCCTGTTCGTGCGTTCTTCGTGTTACATGTAAGTTCTTACGTCCAGGTCTGTCTACATCGTTTGTTGTTTTGTTAGTTATATCAAGTATAGTTCGTTTTCGTCTTCGTCTGTTTTGTTTAATAAATTATCATGTCTTATCACAACGCTGCGCCTTGGTCGAATCACTACTCCTCCTCTTCGTATGAAGAGGAGGAGGAACACCGTTACACCTCCCCCACCCTCCTTTCGGAAAAGCTGACCACGACTCCATTTTATTGCTCCCAGCCTATAGATAGAAACTAAAACAGGAAGTGCACGTGCTCAAGTTTGTTCAACGCTGGTCCGACCAATCGGATTTCATGCTTCAAGATTGCTTTGATCAACGTGGACTGGGATATGTTCCGCATAGCGTCGGACAATAACATTGATGAATACGCTGATTCGGTGAGCGAATTTATTAGCAAGTGCATCAGTGATGTTGTACCCACAGCGCCTATTAAAACATTCCCCAACCAGAAACAGTGGATTGATGGCAGCATTCAAACATGGCTCACTCGGGATACGTCATCAGAGTTGGTACAGCCACCTGGCTTCTTCACGCATCGCGCAGACAGAAACAAACATCTCTCTGGTAAGAAGAAGGGCGGGGGTGTATGCCTTATGATTAACGAGACGTGGTGTGATCATAACAACATACAGGAACTCAAGTCCTTTTGTTCACCTGATCTAGAATTCCTTACAATCAAATGCCGACCGCATTATCTACCAAGAGAATTCTCTTCGATCATAATCACAGTCGTGTATATTCCCCCCAAGCAGACACATCAACGGCCCTGAACGAACTTCATTTGACTCTATGTAAACTGGAAACCACATATCCTGAGGCTGCATTTATTGTAGCTGGACCAGTGTTGAACAAACTTGAGTCGTGGTCAGCTTTTCCGAAAGGAGGGTGGGGGAGGGCCTTATATGCATTGCGGAAGTTAGAATAATATCCCAGTCTGCTGTTCCCACATGCTTCAAGAAGGCCACCATTGTTCCTGTTCCCAAGAAAGCGAAGGTAACTGAAATAAATGACTATTGCCCCGTAGCACTCACTTCAGTCATCATGAAGTGCTTTGAGAGACGAGTCAAGGACCATATCACCTCCACCCTACCTGACACCCTAGACCCACTCCAATTTGCTTACCTCCCCAATAGGTCCACAAACGATGCAATCACCATCACACTGCACACTGCCCTAACCCATCTGGACAAGAGGAATACCTATGTAAGAATGCTGTTCATCGACTACAGCTCAGCATTCAACACCATAGTACCCTCCAAACTCGTCATTAAGCTCGAGACCCGCCCTGTGCAGCTGGGTCCTGGACTTCCTGACGGGCCGCCCCAAGGTGGTGAGGGTAGGTAACAACATCTCCACCCCGCTGATCCTCAACACTGGGGCACCACAAGGGTGCGTTCTCAGCCCTCTCCTGTACTCCCTGTTCACCCATGACTGCGTGGCCATGCACGCCTCCAACTCAATCATCAAGTTTGCAGACGACACTACAGTGGTAGGCTTGATTACCAACAACAACGAGACGGCCTACAGGGAGGAGGTGAGGGCCCTCGGAGTGTGGTGTCAGGAAAATAACCTCACACTCGATGTCAACAAAACAAAGGAGATGATCGTGGACTTCAGGAAACAGCAGAGGGAGCAGCCCCCTATCCACATTGACGGGACAGGAGCGGAGAAGGTGGAAAGTTTTAAGTTCCTATGGCGTACACATTACGGACAAACTGAAATGGTCCCCCCACACAGACAGCGTTGTGAAGAAGGCGCAGCAGTGCCTCTTCAACCTCAGGAGGCTGAAGAAATTCGGCTTGTCACCGAAAACACTCACAAACTTTTACAGATGCACAATCGAGAGCATCCTGTCGGGCTGTATCACCGCCTGGTACGGCAACTGCTCCACCCACAACCGCAAGGCTCTCCAGAGGGTAGTGAGGTCTGCACGACGCATCACCGGGGGCAAACTACCTGCCCTCCAGGACACCTACACCACCCGATGTCACAGGAAGGCCAACAAGATCATCAAGGACAACAACCACCCGAGCCACTGCCTGTTCACCCCGCTATCATCCAGAAGGTGAGGCCAGTACAGGTGCATCAAAGCGGGGACCGAGAGACTGAAAAACAGCTTCTATCTCAAGGCCATCAGACTGTTAAACAGCCATCACTATGTGACCAATAACATCTGTTAACCGTGTGTATGTGACCAATAACATCTGCTAACCGTGTGTATGTGACCAATAACATCTGTTAACCGTGTGTACGTGACCAATAACATCTGTTAACCGTGTGTACGTGACCAATAACATCTGTTAACCGTGTGTACGTGACCAATAACATCTGTTAACCGTGTGTACGTGACCAATAACATCTGCTAACCGTGTGTATGTGACCAATAACATCTGTTAACCGTGTGTACGTGACCAATAACATCTGCTAACCGTGTGTACGTGACCAATAACATCTGCTATCCGTGTGTATGTGACCAATAACATCTGCTAACCGTGTGTATGTGACCAATAACATCTGCTATCCGTGTGTACGTGACCAATAACATCTGCTAACCGTGTGTACGTGAACAATAACATCTGTTAACCGTGTGTACGTGACCAATAACATCTGCTAACCGTGTGTACGTGAACAATAACATCTGTTAACCGTGTGTACGTGACCAATAACATCTGCTAACCATGTGACCAATAACATCTGCTAACCATGTGTATGTGACCAATAACATCTGCTAACCGTGTGTATGTGACCAATAACATCTGCTAACCGTGTGTATGTGACCAATAACATCTGCTAACCGTGTGTATGTGACCAATAACATCTGCTAACCGTGTGTACGTGACAGTCTATCTTCCTCCTATCACACAGTCTCCTATTTGTGGTTTGATCTGAAAACATTGGGTAGATGAATTCAAGATAGCCAGTCTGTTTTTGCCATCATGCCACCTCCTTGTCATGCCATGCTTGTCATATTTGGGTTGACAATGCCAATGGAGTTGGTGAGAACACAAACAAGACCTGGGACCAAGCTAAAAGCCATATGGTAGATGGCTAGATGATGCCCACTGGGTATCACATCTAATCTCCCCTTTTCTGTGCCCTGCACTCACTCAACAAGCCTTCACGGCTGACCCTAGCCTGGAAGCCCTCACAGCTGACCCTAGCCTGGAAACCCTCACGGCTGACCCTAGCCTGGAAGCCCTAGACTGGCTACTGGCTGATCCAACAGACTGGCTACTGGCTGATCCAACAGACTGGCTACTGGCTGATCCAACAGACTGGCTACTGGCTGATCCAACAGACTGGCTACTGGCTGATCCAACAGACTGGCTACTGGCTGATCCAACAGACTGGCTACTGGCTGATCCAACAGACTGGCTACTGGCTGATCCAACAGACTGGCTACTGGCTGATCCAACAGCTGGCTAATTCAACAGACTGGCTACTGGCTGATCCAACAGACTGGCTACTGACTGATCCAACAGACTGGCTACTGACTGATCCAACAGACTGGCTACTGCCTGATCCAACAGACTGCCATGTAACATAAACAAACAGGTGGCTTTTGTTCTCCTGCAGGTCAAGCTGTTCTTTATCCAAATCAGAGAACAGAGAACAGAGAAGAGGGAACATGGAACAGAGAACAGGGAACAGGGAACAGGGAACAGGGAACAGAGAACAGAGAACAGAGAACAGGGAACATGGAACAGGGAACAGGGAACAGGGAACAGGAAACATGGAACAGAGAACAGAGAACAGGAAACAGAGAACAGAGAACAGAGAACAGAGAACAGAGAAGAGGGAACATGGAACAGAGAACAGGGAACAGGTAACAGAGAACAGAGAACAGAGAACAGGAAACAGAGAACAGAGAACAGGAAACAGAGAACAGAGAACAGAGAACAGAGAACAGGAAACAGAGAACAGAGAACAGGAAACAGGAAACAGAGAACAGAGAACAGAGAACAGAGAACAGGAAACAGAGAACAGAGAACAGAGAAGAGGGAACATGGAACAGAGAACAGGGAACAGGGAACAGAGAACACAGAACAGGGAACAGGGAACAGGGAACAGAGAACAGGGAACAGAGAACAGGGAACAGGGGACAGAAAACAGAGAAGAGGGAACAGAGAACAGAGAACAGAGAACAGGGAACATGGAACATGGAACATGGAACATGGAACAGAGAACAGGGAACAGAGAAGAGGGAACAGGGAACAGGGAACAGGGAACAGGGAACATGGAACATGGAACAGGGAACAGGGAACAGAGAACAGGGAACAGGGAACAGGGAACAGGGAACAAAGAACAGAGAACAGAGAACATGGAACATGGAACAGGGAACAGGGAACATGGAACATGGAACATGGAACATGGAACAGAGAACAGAGAACAGAGAACAGGAAACAGAGAACAGAGAACAGAGAACAGGAAACAGAGAACAGAGAACAGAGAACAGGAAACAGGAAACAGGAAACATGGAACAGAGAACAGAGAACATGAAACAGAGAACAGAGAACATGGAACAGAGAACATGGAACAGAGAACAGGAAACAGAGAAAAGGAAACAGGAAACAGGAAACATGGAACAGAGAACAGAGAACAGAGAACAGAGAACAGAGAACAGAGAACAGAGAACAGAGAACAGGAAACAGAGAACAGAGAACAGAGAAGAGGGAACATGGAACAGAGAACAGGGAACAGGGAACAGAGAACACAGAACAGGGAACAGGGAACAGGGAACAGGGAACAGAGAACAGGGAACAGAGAACAGGGAACAGGGGACAGGAAACAGAGAAGAGGGAACAGAGAACAGAGAACAGAGAACAGAGAACAGGGAACATGGAACATGGAACAGAGAACAGGGAACAGAGAAGAGGGAACAGGGAACAGGGAACATGGAACATGGAACATGGAACAGGGAACAGGGAACAGGGAACAGAGAACAGAGAACAGAGAACAGGGAACAGGGAACAGGGAACAGAGAACAGAGAACATGGAACAGGGAACAGGGAACAGGGAACATGGAACATGGAACATGGAACATGGAACAGAGAACAGAGAACAGAGAACAGGAAACAGAGAACAGAGAACAGGAAACAGAGAACAGAGAACAGGAAACAGAGAACAGAGAACAGAGAACATGGAACAGAGAACAGAGAACATGGAACAGAGAACATGGAACAGAGAACAGGAAACAGAGAAAAGGAAACAGGAAACAGGAAACAGGAAACATGGAACAGAGAACAGAGAACAGGGAACAGGGAACAGGAAACAGGAAACAGGAAACAGAGAACAGAGAACAGAGAACAGGGAACATGGAACAGTGAACAGAGAAGAGGGAACATGGAACAGAGAACAGGAAGCAGGAAACGGAACAGAGAACAGAGAACAGAGAACAGAGAACAGATAACAGGAAACAGGAAACAGGAAACAGGAAACATGGAACAGAGAACATGGAACAGAGAACAGAGAACAGAGAACAGAGAACAGGAAACAGAGAACAGAGAACAGAGAACAGAGAACAGGAAACAGAGAACAGGAAACAGAGAACAGGAAACAGGAAACAGGAAACATGGAACAGAGAACAGAGATCAGAGAACAGAGATCAGAGAACAGAGAACAGGGAACATGGAACAGAGAACAGATAACAGGAAACAGGAAACAGAACAGGAAACAGAGAACAGGGAACAGGGAACAGAGAACAGGGAACATGGAACATGGAACAGAGAACAGAGAAGAGGGAACATGGAACAGAGAACAGGGAACATGGAACAGAGAACAGAGAACAGGGAACAGAGAACAGGGAACAGAGAACAGAGAACAGAGAAGAGGGAACATGGAACAGAGAACAGGAAACAGAGAAGAGGGAACAGGGAACAGGGAACATGGAACAGGGGACAGGAAACAGAGAAGAGGGAACAGAGAACAGAGAACAGAGAACAGGGAACATGGAACATGGAACAGAGAACAGGGAACAGAGAAGAGGGAACAGGGAACAGGGAACAGGGAACATGGAACAGGGAACAGGGAACAGGGAACAGGGAACAGAGAACAGAGAACAGAGAACAGGGAACAGGGAACATGGAACAGAGAACAGAGAACATGGAACAGGGAACAGGGAACAGGGAACATGGAACATGGAACATGGAACAGAGAACAGAGAACAGAGAACAGGAAACAGAGAACAGAGAACAGGAAACAGAGAACAGAGAACAGGAAACAGAGAACAGAGAACAGAGAACATGGAACAGAGAACAGAGAACATGGAACAGAGAACATGGAACAGAGAACAGGAAACAGAGAAAAGGAAACAGGAAACAGGAAACATGGAACAGAGAACAGAGAACAGAGAACAGGGAACAGGGAACAGGAAACAGGAAACAGGAAACAGAGAACAGAGAACAGAGAACAGGGAACATGGAACAGTGAACAGAGAAGAGGGAACATGGAACAGAGAACAGGAAGCAGGAAACGGAACAGAGAACAGAGAACAGAGAACAGAGAACAGGAAACAGGAAACAGGAAACAGGAAACATGGAACAGAGAACATGGAACAGAGAACAGAGAACAGAGAACAGGAAACAGAGAACAGAGAACAGAGAACAGGAAACAGAGAACAGGAAACAGAGAACAGGAAACAGGAAACAGGAAACAGGAAACATGGAACAGAGAACAGAGATCAGAGAACAGAGAACAGAGAACAGAGAACAGGGAACATGGAACAGAGAACAGATAACAGGAAACAGGAAACAGAACAGGAAACAGAGAACAGGGAACAGGGAACAGAGAACAGGGAACATGGAACAGAGAACAGAGAAGAGGGAACATGGAACAGAGAACAGGGAACATGGAACAGAGAACAGAGAACAGGGAACAGAGAACAGGGAACAGAGAACAGAGAACAGAGAAGAGGGAACATGGAACAGAGAACAGGGAACAGAGAACAGGGAACAGGGAACAGGGAACAGGGAACAGAGAACAGAGAACAGAGAACAGGAAACAAAGAACAGAGAACAGGAAACAGAGAACAGGAAACAGGAAACATGGACCAGAGAACAGAGAACAGAGAACAGGAAACAGAGAACAGGAAACAGGAAACATGGACCAGAGAACAGAGAACAGAGAACAGGGAACAGGGAACAGGAAACAGGACACAGGAAACAGGACACAGGACACAGAGAACAGACAACAGACAACAGACAACAGACAACAGACAACAGGAAACAGGAAACAGGGAACGGGGAACGGGGAACGGGGAACGGGGAACGGGGAACATGGAACAGAGAACAGAGAAGAGGGAACATGGAACAGAGAACAGGGAACAGGGAACAGGGAACATGGAACAGAGAACAGAGAACAGAGAACAGAGAACAGAGAACAGACAACAGGAAACAGAACAGAGAACAGAGAACAGAGAACAGGAAACAGAGAACAGGGAACAGAGAACAGGGAACATGGAACAGAGAACAGAGAATAGGGAAGATGGAACAGAGAACAGGGAACATGGAACAGAGAACAGAGAACAGAGAACAGAGAACAGGGAACAGAGAACAGAGAAGAGGGAACATGGAACAGAGAACAGGGAACATGGAACAGAGAACAGAGAACAGAGAAGAGGGAACATGGAACAGAGAACAGGGAACATGGAACAGAGAACAGAGAACAGGGAACAGAGAACAGGGAACAGAGAACAGAGAAGAGGGAACATGGAACAGAGAACAGGGAACAGAGAACAGGGAACAGGGAACAGGGAACAGGGAACATGGAACAGAGAACAGAGAAGAGGGAACATGGAACAGAGAACAGGGAACATGGAACAGAGAACAGAGAACAGAGAACATGGAACAGAGAACAGAGAAGAGGGAACATGGAACAGAGAACAGGGAACATGGAACAGAGAACAGAGAACAGAGAACAGAGAACAGAGAACAGGGAACAGAGAACAGAGAAGAGGGAACATGGAACAGAGAACAGGGAACATGGAACAGAGAACAGAGAACAGAGAAGAGGGAACATGGAACAGAGAACAGGGAACAGGGAACAGGGAACATGGAACAGAAAACAGAGAACAGAGAACAGAGAACAGAGAACAGGGAACAGGGAACAGGAAACAGGAAACAGGAAACAGGGAACAGGGAACAGAGAACAGAGAACAGAGAACAGAGAACAGAGAACAGAGAACAGGAAACAGGAAACAGGGAACAGGGAACAGGGAACAGGGAACAGGGAACAGAGAACAGAGAACAGAGAACAGAGAACAGAGAACAGAGAACAGAGAACAGAGAGCAGAGAGCAGGGAACAGGGAACATGGAACAGGAAACAGGAAACAGGAAACAGGAAACAGGGAACAGGGAACAAGGAACAGAGAACAGAGAACATGGCTCACGGTTCGGCTCCTGTACAGATCACAAAGTGCCCTGAAAGTGTGTGTATGACTGATGTGTGTGTGTGTGTGTGTGTGTGTGTGTCAAAAGTAGTGCACTACTTACCACATAGAGCCCTAGTCAATAGTAGCGCACTACTTACCCCATAGAGCCCTGGTCAATAGTAGTG
This sequence comes from Salvelinus alpinus, assembly GCF_045679555.1. Classification (NCBI taxonomy): domain Eukaryota; kingdom Metazoa; phylum Chordata; class Actinopteri; order Salmoniformes; family Salmonidae; genus Salvelinus; species Salvelinus alpinus. The sequence continues at coordinate 47,754,271 of NC_092107.1, read as the reverse complement.
CACTACTTACCCCATAGAGCCCTGGTCAAAAGTAGTGCACTACTTACCCCATAGAGCCCTAGTCAAAAGTAGTGCACTACTTACCGCATAGAGCCCTAGTAAAAAGTAGTGCACTACTTACCCCATAGAGCCCTGGTCAAAAGTAGTGCACTACTTACCCCATAGAGCCCTGGTCAAAAGTAGTGCACTACTTACCCCATAGAGCCCTACTTACCCCATAGAGCCCTGGTCAAAAGTAGTGCACTACTTACCCCATAGAGCCCTGGTCAAAAGTAGTGCACTACTTACCCCATAGAGCCCTACTTACCCCATAGAGCCCTGGTCAAAAGTAGTGCACTACTTACCCCATAGAGCCCTACTTACCCCATAGAGCCCTGGTCAATAGTAGTGCACTACTTACCCCATAGAGCCCTAGTCAATAGTAGTGCACTACTTACCCCATAGAGCCCTGGTCAAAAGTAGGGCACTACTTATCCCATAGGGCCCTGGTCAAAAGTAGTGCACTACTTACCCCATAGAGCCCTGGTCAAAAGTAGTGTACTACACAGGGAATAGTGTTCCATTTTGGATGCAATCTCTTCTCCTCCACCTTCGCATACTATTAGCTTTATGACCTTGAATGGAGGTGTGCATCTTTCTCCTGGGCAGGGGTGGAGAGGAAGACATTCATTTTGACATGTCAAAAGTGTTTCATTACGGGCGATTTTAATCTACCAGCTCTCACAGTCTCACATCAGAATCAGAATCAGTTTCATTCGTGTTTATCAGACATCAAATTTCAAAGTTGTTCCAAACATCACATTTCCAAATGTTTAAGGTTAAGTTCAGGTATTAACTCTGAATGGTTAAGGTTAACTCTGAATGGTTAAGGTTAGGCATTAACTCTGAATGGTTAAGGTTAGGCATTAACTCTGAATGGTTAAGGTCAGGTATTAACTCTGAATGGTTAAGGTCAGGTATTAACTCTGAATGGTTAAGGTCAGGTATTAACTCTGAATGGTTAAGGTCAGGTATTAACTCTGAATGGTTAAGGTCAGGTATTAACTCTGAATGGTTAAGGTTAGACATTAACTCTGAATGGTTAAGGTTAGACATTAACTCTGAATGGTTAAGGTTAGACATTAACTCTGAATGGTTAAGTTCAGGTATTAACTCTGAATGGTTAAGGTTAGGCATTAACTCTGAATGGTTAAGGTTAGACATTAACTCTGAATGGTTAAGTTCAGGTATTAACTCTGAATGGTTAAGGTTAGGCATTAACTCTGAATGGTTAAGGTTAGACATTAACTCTGAATGGTTAAGGTCAGGCATTAACTCTGAATGGTTAAGGTTAGACATTAACTCTGAATGGTTAAGGTCAGGCATTGACTCTGAATGGTTAACGTTTTAACTCGGAATGGTTAAGGTTAGGCATTAACTCTGAATGGTTAAGGTCAGGAATTGACTCTGAATGGTTAAGGTCAGGAATTGACTCTGAATGGTTAAGGTTAGGCATTAACTCTGAATGGTTAAGGTTAGGCATTAACTCTGAATGGTTAAGGTCAGGCATTAACTCTGAATGGTTAAGGTTAGGCATTAACTCTGAATGGTTAAGGTTAGACATTAACTCTGAATGGTTAAGTTCAGGTATTAACTCTGAATGGTTAAGGTTAGGCATTAACTCTGAATGGTTAAGGTTAGACATTAACTCTGAATGGTTAAGGTCAGGCATTAACTCTGAATGGTTAAGGTTAGACATTAACTCTGAATGGTTAAGGTCAGGCATTGACTCTGAATGGTTAACGTTTTAACTCGGAATGGTTAAGGTTAGGCATTAACTCTGAATGGTTAAGGTCAGGAATTGACTCTGAATGGTTAAGGTCAGGAATTGACTCTGAATGGTTAAGGTTAGGCATTAACTCTGAATGGTTAAGGTTAGGCATTAACTCTGAATGGTTAAGGTTAGGCATTAACTCTGAATGGTTAAGGTTAGACATTAACTCTGAATGGTTAAGGTCAGGCATTAACTCTGAATGGTTAAGGTCAGGCATTGACTCTGAATGGTTAAGGTCAGGCATTGACTCTGAATGGTTAAGGTCAGGCATTGACTCTGAATGGTTAAGGTTTTAACTCTGAATGGTTAAGGTCAGGCATTGACTCTGAATGGTTAAGGTTTTAACTCTGAATGGTTAAGGTTAGGCATTAACTCTGAACGGTTAAGGTCAGGCATTGACTCTGAATGGTTAAGGTTAGACATTAACTCTGAATGGTTGATGTTAGGCATTAACTCTGAATGGTTAAGGATAGGGTTAAGGCTTAAAACAAAAATATCAAAAAACGAATTTCTATCGCTGGATTCGAACTTGTAACCTTAAGATTCAGAGCTCAATGTTATCCCAGGTGGGCGATTTCCACGTCATCTCCCGAGGTTTCTCGACTTTTACACCCCTGCCGGGCGAGGGTTCTTAAAGGTCACCATGTACGGTACGTTATCTCAGTCTGAGGAAATGTCTATGATCCCTGTAACATGAAATGTATTGAAACAGAAAGGAGTGGTAATCCTTGGCAGACAGTAAAGGATGGGAGACATTATTAAAGCAATCACTTAGGTCAATTCCTACTGGTCCAATTAGGTCATATTAATTTCATCGATAGAGAGCTCACCATCCACTCTATCCTACTTCCCGACATCAGTTTCAGGCTGCGTCCCTATTCCCTCCACATTACAGGGAATAGGGAGCCCTTTGGGACGCAGACTCAGTTGGTAGTTGGAAGCAGATAATTCCAATAACGTTAGAATCACGTCATTCATCAGCTTCATTCCCTGCTGTGGTTCTGCTTAAGTATTTGTGGCTGTGTCTTAGCAACAGCAGCGAGAATGACACAGGGAGGAAGAGAGAAAGATGGAGAGACAGAGAGAGAGAGAGAGGGAGAAGGAGAGAGAGAGAGAAAGAGACAAGGAGAGAGAGAGAAGACAGACTATGTGCACACTGCCCACAAAACGAGGTGGAAACTGAGCTGCACTTCTTAACCTCCTGCCAAATGTATGACCATATTAGAGACACTTAAAAATAAATCAAATTTTGAGAAACTACCATATCTATTGGGTGAAATACCACAGTGTGACATCACAGCAGCACGACTTGTGACCTGTTGCCACAGGAAAAGGGTAACCAATGAAGAACAAACACCATTCTTTATACAACCTATATTTATTTATTTTCCCTTTTGTACTTTAACTATTTGTACATCATTACAACACTGTATATACATAATATGCCATTTGAAATGTCTTTATTTTGGAACTTTTGTGAGTATAATCCAGAAGAGAAGGCCCTGTCGGAGTTGATGTTGTCACAGACAGGGTTCCACAAGAGAAGGCCCTGTCAGAGTTGATGTTGTCACAGACAGGGTTCCACAAGAGAAGGCCCTGTCAGAGTTGATGTTGTCACAGACAGGGTTCCAGAAGAGAAGGCCCTGTCAGAGTTGATGTTGTCACAGACAGGGTTCCACAAGAGAAGGCCCTGTCAGAGTTGATGTTGTCACAGACAGGGTTCCACAAGAGAAGGCCCTGTCAGAGTTGATGTTGTCACAGACAGGGTTCCACAAGAGAAGGCCCTATCAGAGTTGATGTTGTCACAGACAGGGTTCCAGAAGAGAAGGCCCTGTCGGAGTTGATGTTGTCACAGACAGGGTTCCAGAAGAGAAGGCCCTATCAGAGTTGATGTTGTCACAGACAGGGTTCCAGAAGAGAAGGCCCTATCAGAGTTGATGTTGTCACAGACAGGGTTCCAGAAGAGAAGGCCCTGTCGGAGTTGATGTTGTCACAGACAGGGTTCCAGAAGAGAAGGCCCTATCAGAGTTGATGTTGTCACAGACAGGGTTCCAGAAGAGAAGGCCCTATCAGAGTTGATGTTGTCACAGACAGGGTTCCAGAAGAGAAGGCCCTGTCAGAGTTGATGTTGTCACAGACAGGGTTCCAGAAGAGAAGGCCCTATCAGAGTTGATGTTGTCACAGACAGGGTTCCAGAAGAGAAGGCCCTATCGGAGTTGATGTTGTCACAGACAGGGTTCCAGAAGAGAAGGCCCTGTCAGAGTTGATGTTGTCACAGACAGGGTTCCACAAGAGAAGGCCCTATCAGAGTTGATGTTGTCACAGACAGGGTTCCACAAGAGAAGGCCCTATCAGAGTTGATGTTGTCACAGACAGGGTTCCACAAGAGAAGGCCCTGTCAGAGTTGATGTTGTCACAGACAGGGTTCCACAAGAGAAGGCCCTATCAGAGTTGATGTTGTCACAGACAGGGTTCCACAAGAGAAGGCCCTGTCAGAGTTGATGTTGTCACAGACAGGGTTCCAGAAGAGAAGGCCCTGTCAGAGTTGATGTTGTCACAGACAGGGTTCCAGAAGAGAAGGCCCTGTCAGAGTTGATGTTGTCACAGACAGGGTTCCACAAGAGAAGGCCCTATCAGAGTTGATGTTGTCACATACAGGGTTCCAGAAGAGAAGGCCCTATCAGAGTTGATGTTGTCACAGACAGGGTTC